>NC_142083.1:102809041-102934041 GCF_054644295.1 Miniopterus natalensis | reverse complement strand
AGTGTCTTCCGTCCACTCAGGGTGCCGCATAGATGGAAATGCTACACCCGCGACATCATTTGTCAGGGCGGCACGCACACTTAATACCTTGGGCAGGGTCTCGGGCTCCCAGGTGGAGGGAGCATGTGCCTCCATCTCCTCCCCTCCAGAGAGACCCCTAACGGGACCGCAGATGCCCGGTGAACAGGGGAGCACAGGCGCACAGAGGGCTGGAGGGGGCGGGAGTGGGCGAGGAGGGTTGGCAGCGTGGAAAGCGGGAACAAAGCGCCCCCTCCGCCAACACCGAAAGGAAGCCAGCGCGCTCCAAAGAAACCTGGGAGGCGCAGGCCTGGGGACCCGGCACGCAGAGGGGTGGGTGGGCGCTGCACGGAGCCCAGGGCAGCGGTGGTGGCCGGGAGTCCGCTCCTCCCAGGGCACGCGCCAGGCAGCCCTCCCCACTCCCACCCGCCCCTTCAAATGCCACAGTTAAGATACCCCCACTCGAAGGCACCAGAAACACAGCCCAAGGCTCCACGAGGGGAACACGTGCTGCCCACGGCGACCAGCTCAGGGGTGGCCATGCCACCTCCTCCCAGTGAAAGTCCCCTTGGACCTTTTGCTGGAAACAGTATGCAAAAGATGCATCCGTCCTGCTGGGACTGCGAGCCTGGTGGCATCCACGCTGCTGCGTCTGGTGGTCATCTTTCCCCAGAGAAGAGCCGCCTGGGAATAAAGTCAAGTACAAAGCCGGTGGGAAAGATGAGGGACGGACTGTGCTGGGACATGCCGGAAGCCACCATCAACCCTGACAAAGCCAGCCGGCGCTACTGAGCAGGAGCCCGTATCAGCCCTGTCCTAAGGGGGTCACTTACAGATTAAACCGTGAACCTCACGCAGCTCCATGAGGTACTGTGACTATTCCTGCTTTACCGATGGGAAAAGTAGACAAGTTAAGTAAGTAGTAAAGCTCAGATTCTAACTCAGGCGGTCTGGCCCAGAACCTGCGAGTTTAAACATTACATTCATTATATAACCCCCGGCAGCTGGTGCTGTGGGTCAGTAAATTCACGTCAGCCAGCTGGAGCTGGAATTCTGTCCTCCTGAGAGACTCAGCCAAACGACTGTCTTGTCTCTGGAGAAATCTTTACTGATGGGACCGTCGAGCACACAGACACTGTTACTGTGAAATGCCTACAGACCCTCCCCTGTGGGTCGTTTTCAAGTAGGAGTTCTGAGGACGTATGTAGGAAGCCACAGTCCTCTTCTAGAAACTGAATCACCCAAATCTCGTGCTCTCTCTAAAGCCCGAAGGTTCATGGATTTCCCCCAATGCTGAGGCCCACCTTCCACCTTCCACCTGCACCTGTCAGCCACTGAGCTTTTTGCTCAGCAAGGAATCTAGGCCTTAACCTCTTACACTATTTCTGGTTTCCTTCCTCTATAATAAACAGACCAGAACTTGCCCACTTGGCCTCGTGAGATAGTTTCCAATCGAGGGGAATGTGTATTGTCCCCGTGCTCTGGAGCGATCTGTTAAGAAAATGCTCGCAGGGTCCTGAGTTAGTCCCCTAGTGTTCGTATGACTCTGCTTTCCTGAGCAACCCTCCCCGCCCGAGGCTTTCCTGCCCACCTGTGTGCTGACGACCCAAAGGTCACGGGGAGCTCTGATTCTCCTTCTGAGCACAGACCTGTGAGCCCAGTTTCCTACTGAACAGGTGCAGCTGAAAATCCCACAGAAGAACACCCACAGGCCCTCACTCTTCCACACGGCTCCCACCCCCCTCCCCCACCTGTAGTTCAGCTCTGTCTGTGGCCTATCACCGCGCAGGATCCTACAGCGACAACTGGCTTCCATCGGCCTTGCCACGGCCCTCCTGTTCAACTAGTCACCAAGTCCTGACGACACTCCCTTAAAAATCTCTCCAGGACATCCTCTCTTCCCTCGCCTCCGCTCGTCCTGTCTGACCTATTGCCAGGGGCTCCCTAAATATCCTCCCACCTCCGGGTCTTCCCTTCCTCCTCTGCCCTTCCCAGCACAGTCTCTCTTCAGAAGGCATCCCAGAGCCGCGGGGAACCGCAGAGAGGCAGGCGCCAGCCATGAGGAGACCCTTTCCCAACCCCCTAAAGTGCCCTCCAACACTCCGCAGGAGGCGGGTGACCTCCCCAACAGGAGGAAATCAGCCGCAATCGCAGGTGAACCAAGGACGAGTTATATTAATTTCAGTGCCTTTCGAAATAGACCTAAAACACATATTTTTATGTTGCAAGCTTGTTGAAAAACCTCAATTGCTTTGTTACTGCCTAAAGAAAGATAAATCCTAATACTTTTAAAACCTTTTATTTGGAAGTAATCTCAAACCTTCAGAGAAGTTGCAACAGTAGAACCAGTACTGGGAGCACCCGCACCTCCCGCAGGATCAGCTCCCGGGGCGCTTCCTCCCCTGCTGCGCTCTGCTCTGTGTGAACACACGCACATGCAGACACACGCATACACAGACACACACGCAGAGACACACATACACAGACACACACGCAGAGACACATACAGATACACACACGCAGATACACACACGCAGACACACACACAGACACACACAGACACACACAGACACACACACAGACACACACAGACACACACACATACAGACACACACAGACACACACACACAGACACACACACGGACACACACAGACACCCAGACACACACACAGACACACAGACACACAGACACAGGCACAGACACACACACACACAGACACACACACACACAGACACACACAGACACACACACACAGACACACACACATACAGACACACACAGACACACACACACAGACACACACACGGACACACACAGACACCCAGACACACACACAGACACTCACAGACACACAGACACACAGACACACAGACACACAGACACAGGCACAGACACACACACACACAGACACACACACGGACACACACAGACACCCAGACACACACACAGTCACACACAAGTACTTCTCCGACCCGTTTCGGAAGACACTGATGCACCATGGCCTCTCACCTCGGAACAGCTCGGTGCCCTGCCCAAGGCTCGAGGCGTCTTTACGTAGCCACTAGGCGCAGCGGGAGTCGGCGCTATCCGCTCCCCCGCGGAACCCCGCGCTGCCCGCTGCCCGGCGCGGCTGGCCCTGCCCGTCTGCCCGCCCTGCCCGCCGTGCCTGCCCGGCCATCTCTGCCCGCCCTGCCGTCTCTGCCCCCCGGCCCACCCTGCCGTCTCTGCCCGCCCTGCCCGCCGTGCCTGCCCGGCCATCTCTGCCCGCCCTGCCGTCTCTGCCCCCCGGCCCACCCTGCCGTCTCTGCCCGCCCTGCCCGCTCTGCCCGCCCTGCCGTCTCTGCCCCTGGCCCACCCTGCCGTCTCTGCCCGCCCTGCCGTCTCTGCCCGCCCTGCCCGCTCTGCCCGCCCTGCCGTCTCTGCCCCCCGGCCCACCCTGCCGTCTCTGCCCGCCCTGCCCGCTCTGCCCGCCCTGCCGTCTCTGCCCCCCGGCCCACCCTGCCGTCTCTGCCCGCCCTGCCCGCTCTGCCCGCCCTGCCGTCTCTGCCCCCCGGCCCACCCTGCCGTCTCTGCCCGCCCTGCCCGCTCTGCCCGCCCTGCCGTCTCTGCCCCTGGCCCACCCTGCCGTCTCTGCCCGCCCTGCCGTCTCTGCCCGCCCTGCCCGCTCTGCCCGCCCTGCCGTCTCTGCCCCCCCTGCCGTCTCTGCCCCCCGGCCCACCCTGCCGTCTCTGCCCACCCTGCCGTCTCTGCCCGCCCTGCCCGCTCTGCCCCCCCCGGCCCGCTCTGCCCCCCCTGCCGCCTCTGCCCGCCCTGCTGTCCAGGGCAGGGCCCGCGCGCGGATCAGGGGCTGCGCTCCGTTGCTCCATCTCTTTAGTCTCCTTTACCCTGGGACATTTCCACAACCTTTATCTTCTACGACAGTGACTGTCTTTGAGGAACACAGTTCCTTTTTCACTTTCTATTTCGTATCTTTACCCCAGGACATGCTTAGGAGGGGACGGGGGGGGGTGAGGGAATGCCCCAAACTGGCAACCTTTCCGTGCACAGGACACGCAATCAACTGAGTCTCTCCTGCTGGGCTCCTTGTTTACTTTTGAATAGAATTTTCCCCATTTGGAGTTGCCTGATGTTCCCTCAGGGTTAGATTCAAATGAACTGTTCCCTGCACAGATGCTACAGAAGTGATATCCCTTCCTTCTTAGGTAACACACCTAGGAAGCCCAGCTATCTTCAACGTGGCATTCAAGGCCTTTACATTTTGACCCTTCCTAGAGGCTACACACTCCTCCTTCTAACATTGACAACTGAACCCCGTCTGGCTGAGCTCTCAGGGGCCAGCCCTATAAGCATGTGCTTGGCTGCCCAGCCTTCATTCTTTTGGGGAATGCCCCCCCAATTCCTTACTGATGCTGTTCAACCTGCATGGTTTTCACGGGTGGGTCCCACCCCTCTGGTTCCAGAGATGTCATCAGGAACTAGGAACGATCAGCTAAAGCCCTCCCTCGCCTTAGCCACGGAAATGCAGCCACGGCGGTGCACACCTGACGAGTGAGGTCGTCTTGAGCTTTTCCTGCACTCTCGGGACATCGCTCTTTCCTTTGAGCTTTGTGAGCGGTGAAGAGCGTGTTTGAATCTCTGGAGGAAGGGTATTTTATCTCATCCTTCCTGAGCTGAAGCGTGAGAGAGAAAGAGAAAGAGGTGTGTGGTGGCACCGTCTGAGCGCCTGAGGCCTGCGGTGCCTGAAGCCTTCCTCACCTGGGGCTTTCGGCCGCGTGAGCGGGAAAGGTCCTGTGCTGCCTAAGTGAAAGTGGGTGTCTACGTCTCGCAAACCACGAGGACTAGCTCTATCGCCTTCTTCACCGTTTCTGTGTTGCTGAAGTCCCGGCATGACTAAAGACAGGGCAATAATACCTACACTCACTTTCCGACATTGTGCCATTTACCCACAGAATGGTCACCGTTTCTTAGATTCTGTGCTCACAGATTGCTGTACGGACGGACTGTTCAACCTTGCTCATGAGGAGTCTGGTAGAAGAGACAAGTACATGCTACTTAATATTATATTTTAAACAGAAAGTTCAATATGGGCTTTTGAAAACCCATAGGATGTGTCTAAAGTAGTTCTTAGAGGAAAACTCCAAGTTTTAAATGTTAAAAATTTTAAATTCTACAAATGAAAATAAAGTGTACTTGAACTCAAGGATCTAGAAAAATAACAAGATATGTGGAAAGAAAACAGATGGCATCAACTTACAAAGAGAAAAGCAGAGATTACTAGATTATGGAATAGAAAAAATAGTTGAAATGATGAACACCATCCCAAACATAGTTTTCTGAAAGGAAAAAAATCTGCTCAATTAACCAAGAGAAGACCGAAGTGCAGATTCATGAGACTGAAGCAAGCGCGAGGGCGGCCTCCGATCCAGAGGCGGTTCCCTCTGCAAGAAGAACACTGCAGGGCTGCAGGGGGCCCACTGAGGCCTCGGCGGGAGCCACGCCACCTGCTGTTACAGGTATTCCCTTGAAGTATAGTGACAGCCCTGGCCAGTGTGGCTCAATGCTTAGAGCGTGGACTGAAGGGTCCCGGGTTCGATTCCGGTCAAGGGCACGCGCCTCTGTTGCAAGCTCCATCCCCAGCTCCTGTTGGGGCAAGTTCGGGAGGCAACCAATCTCTCTCTCTCTCTCTCTCTCTCTCTCTCTGTCTTTCTCCCCCCCCCACTCTCGCTAAAAGCTATGGAGGGAAAATATCCTCGGGTGAGGACAAAAAATTTTAAAAAAGTATAGTGTGATAAATGCTCAGAGAGAATCCTTCAAAGCCGACCAGAGCGCTTCAGCAGGAGCCGTTTGCTAGCTCTCAAAGTCGGACCGTGGCTTCCTCAAATGCACCAGACGGGCCCTCATCCCGCAGCGAGAATTTGGGGGGGCTGGGCCATATGAACAGCTGAGGAAATAAATACTCGTCAGGTGGCTAAAGCCTGGGAAAGCGAAAGAAAGACGAAGCGTCTAGACCAGGGACGAAGTACTCTGAAAACATGGGGCGATGGAACTGAACTTGCTCCGGAAGGCTGTTCGAAACCGAAGCGTTTTCTCCCATTAGAAGAATGTAAGGTGAATGAATCTGTTCCAGACCCCAAATGATTCCGTTTTAGCCTTTCTTATATACAGCACATGTCTAACGTACTGTTTAATCTGTAAACATTTTGAAAACAAAACGGACATGAAACATAAATGAAAATTGAACAAAAAAGAAATGAAATGTACAGTAAAAAATGAAAATTTAATAAAAATAAGCAGCAGCAAAAGCAAAAAACCACAAAAATATTCACAACACAATTTCCTGAAATATTAACGGTGGTAAACTGACTCACCCTCGAACATTCTGTCCTTTGTCACCTGAGAGACGCGTGTCTGATCGCTCGGATGTCAGCATGAAAGGGTTGTTGGGTTGAGAAGTGAATTGTTCGAGGTGGGAGATGTTTGAGAGCCGAGGCCTGACGGTAATTCTAAAAACACCTGCATATGGTGCTAAACACTGGTAGACAAGGCCAGGGAAGTAGTCACCTCTATGGGACCAGTTATTCAACACCTACTCAACGTGACTCAGAAATATAATGTGGCCAGTACATTTTGATATAGTTAGTGCTCTGGTTCAAATATATTTAAAATGAGAGAGAGAGAGAGAACATGTCCAGAGGAAGGCTGGGAGAAGGAGGAGCCACTGGTGGACTCTGTTGTTTTGCTCACCCCCATTCTCTGGGGAACAATATTCATTTTTCCTTAGGGAAGCCTCTGCCTCCCCCACCATCCTTAGCCCATGTTGTAAGGATGACCTGCATTGCTGGTGTTACTTGCATTTTCTGGAGGTTTAATATTTTTTTCTCTTTGCTGACATAATTAATTGTAAATCTAGAAAGTCTAAGAAGCCACAGATAAAAAACATTTTATTTTGATAAAGTGGCTGGATGTAAGATAAATATAAAACATCAACATGTTTTCTAAATCAAGCTCTCGTTAGCTAGAAATAAAAATTGAAAAAAATCATATTCATAAACATGGTAAAAAGTACTTAGAGCTCAGCCGGGCGTGGCTCAGTGGTTGAGCATCAACCTAGGATCCAGGGGATTGGGGTTCGATTCCTGGTCAGGGCACATGTCTGGGTTGCGGGCTGCAGCCGATCAATGACTCATCATTGATGTTTCTATCTCTCTCTCTTTCCCTCTCTCTTCCTCTCTCTGAAATCAATAAAGACATATTATTTTTAAAAAAGCAAAAAACAAAAACAACCCTTAGAAATGCATTAAACCCTAAAGATATGGAACTTATACAGAGAAATCCATAAAACTGTATTTAAGAATGTCAATCTAGATATCAATAAAGGGAAAATATGTTATGTCGAGGGATAGGATGACTTAATGTATTAAAATATCAATTATTTGAAATTATCATATTAATATAATTTCAATTTGGATACCAAATATTTGTTAATTTTATAAAGTGATATTAATTTTCATATGGAAAAATAAATTTCCTAGAATAACTAAAAATCAGAGTCAAGAAGAACACTGAGGAATTACTTGCCTTCCAAGGTACTAAAACATACTATGAAAGCACCATCATCAAATAATGTGGAATTGATATAAATAAATAAATAGGTTGGGAAGCAGAGAATAAACCTTGAGATAAATTGCATTATATATGACAATTGTATACAATACAAATACCAGTAATTAAAGCATAGTTTTTTTTGTTTTTTAATAAATGGTTTTGACACAACTGCTTATTATCTGGAACAAAAACAGAATCCATTACCTTATACTGTATGTTAAACTTCAGGTAGATTAAAAACTAAATGTAAAGAGAGATAACATGGCTAAAATCCTAGGTTATAATTTAAGTGATGTGCATATCCCTAGATATCTTAACCACACAAGCACCCAGAAGCTGAAGAACCCTGTCTTGTCTCAGTCCTGCCCACCCTGGGCAGCAGGACAGTGCCACGCAGCCCGTAACAACAGGGGACTTCTTAGCACTCAGGAGGGCGTCAGGGTGAGCGGTCACCACCAAGGCCCGCAGGAAACTGCTACAACCAACACGAGATGGCATTGGTCCCGAATCTGATCTGGTTTCTGATCACATTGCTTCACTTGTCTCCAGCCAAGAAAAGAATTTCCTGTATCATTATTTATACTGATTATCTCCTGGCCCATCTTATCTACAAATATACCATTTCTCATAAGAGGAAGAACACGCCAACAGGAGCGAACGTGCTTCTCAGCGAGGAGCCCTGGGTCACCGCTCCAGCTCCTGGGCCTGGCAGTCTGGGCAGAGCAGAAGTGGAGGCGGCAGGAGAGAGAAAAGAAAACTCACATTTGCTGTTCGCCTACTACTTGCAAAATATTTTCAGTATCTCATCCAAAAACGTGAGTGTCATCACCCCCGCCTTGTACATGGGGAGACTAAGGCTCAGCGAGGTTGAGTATCATGCTCAGGGTCACTGGGGTGTCTGCCTGCCTGTGTTCTCCCGTCGACACTCGGCTCTCTCTTTGAGGAACCGTCCACCTTATTCTCAGTCCTTGTGCATCTGGGTGGGCACGTGGCTGAGGCATAGATAATCCTTTGTTTAATCCCTTGGCCACAGTGATGGGTTCAGAGATAGGCCTGGAACTCTGGTCTGTCCTATTAGAGTCCATTTAAAAATGTTGGTGGAATTGTTGAAAAGCAAAAGTTCCTTTCACTCAGGTAGCTGAGCTGGTAAACTGTGCACCTAGAGCTGCCAGAAGCCGCCTGGAGGACAGAGCAACCTGAGAACTGAGCTGGACGGACGAAAGCATCAAGAGCTGACCAGGAGACATTCTAGATTGTCGAGTTTGAGCCCCTGGATCCAGCCATACCTGAAGCAAATGCTGCCTTTGGACTTTGTAGTTACAGAACTGGTAAATTCCTATATGTACTAAAATCACTTTGCACAGGGCTGCTGTCCCCTGCACAGAAAATATTTTAATTGAGTCACCACAGAGCCAAGATATAAATGTCATTCTGCCTCCAAAGGTCCTATCTTCCCACAAGGCCGTGCTTCCTGGAAAAGCACTATTTACCAGCTGGAGGAAAATGGTGCAATTCTCCAAAGAACCTGCTGTGACACCTGCCCCTCCTTAGCCTGCTGTGGACACTGCACCGTCCTCTATGATGGAGCAGGGCGAGCGCTCTGGGAAGGCGGATGGAAATGAGATTTAAACTGTGTTGAAAACAACAATAAAACCCAGTTCCCAAGGGCTTGGGTCGTCCAGCAGGCACATGGTACTCGGGCGAAAGGAGTGAGAGGGAGCAAGCAGGGGCCGCTGGCTGTGCGGTTTCAGGCAGGGATGCGGCTCCCTGAGCCTGCGGGGCTCTCCCCCAGCTTTGTGAGACGGAGCAAGGCCGGGGCTGTTAACGGGCTTCTATTGTTTAATCGCCGGGCTCTACTGCAAAAGCATCAGTGTTGCGGGCGCCTAACCGCAGCTCAGATTTCCAGTGCTATTAACACGACCTATAACGGCGATTCTTCAGGCTCAGCATTAAAAACAACATTTAAAGCAATGAATATTCGTTAAAAAATAAATAAGTAGGGCTGAGTTAATTCCACTTACTAATAGAAGAAATGAGCTCGAAGGCGCATTGGAAAGGTAAAATGGTGACTTATAAGTAAGCACTATACATTAGGTTCTCTTTAAAATACTATATGAAATAGTAAGATACGGAGGTACTATAAATAAGATAAAATGGGCAATAAAGAGAATAAATAAGGTACAATAAGATTGAAAAAATAAATGTAAAGGATTAAAAACACAAAACAAGACTATTTAGGATAAAATAAAAACGTGATTAGGCAATACCAGGGAAATATATTACAAAGCTACGAGAGTTAGGTAAAAGGAGGTGCTAAGAGGAATGGGGGGCCTGCCGGAGGCACCCCACGCTGACTGCCAGCATTAGCAAGTGCCAGGAGCCAGGTGTCTTATATTCAGTGGCTCATTCATTCTAACAGGCACCCATCGGGCTCAGGACCAACCTCCAGGGCAGCAGAGGCCCCGAGATGTTAAGGATGCGCCCACGGCATCACAGCAGGTAAGGGGGGCTCGGAAGGGGACCCAGTTTTCTGGTTCCCCCACACTACCACTACCTCTAAAACAGCTGGGCCCCCCCTCAGCACCCCCAAAAGCTGGTTCCTGTCATTCGGTGTCATTGGAATTTCAGAACGGCACGATGCCCTTGGAATGCCAGGTAAAGCATGGAGCCCAGGGCCCACCCCCCCGTGGAGCCCAGGGCCCACCCCCCCGTTCCAGCAACAGCCCACCTCCCCTCCGGAGCCCATCCCTCCTCAGCTCAGCCCGCGAGCAGCTTGGGCCCGAGCCTCGGCCTCAGCTCCTTGCTGTCCCTTCACGGCAGAGGCTGGCTCGGAGCGGGCAGGCGACTCCAGCCTGGCCAAGGAGAGCCACCAGCTCAGGGTTCCAGGCTTCCTGGGGAGCTGAGGGGGAATTGGGCGCCCCCCCCCCCCCGCATGTCGCACCCACCGTGTCTGAACCACAGGGGAGGGCCTGCTGGGAGCAGTGGAGAGGGGCTTCCAGCTCTTCAACCTCAGCCAGGCCAACACGCAGCAAAGGGCCCTTGCGCCCCACGATGCTGGAGCCGGAATGTCTGGGGGCCTCTTCCTCACAACCGAAAACTGACTGACAGAGACTTCAGCTCAAACTCCTGCATCCCTCCTGCGAGAGGCCACAAGGAGGCCAAGGCAGCTTCTCGCCCCTCCCTTCAAGGCCCCACCAGGCTCTGACACCCCTGGTCCACAGGTGTCAGCCTCAGGCCGCGGGGGCCCTACCTGGGGACTCCCAGCCTACAGCGAGCTCCTGGACCAGTCCTTTGAAGACTGACCATGCTGATTATATGCCGAGGAGATCCCAGGTTCCCTTTTGTATTGGGTTTCAGCAGAAAGAGTCAGATAACCTGTATTCAAATATTAGCTTTGTCACCTAGAAGCAGTCCTTGGAAGTCAGTGGCTTCCCCATACTTCTATGCCTTGAAATATACTATTTCCTCTACCTGGATTCCTCTCCCACCTCCGTGTGCCTGGCTGAGCAGTGCCCATCACCCAGATCTCAGCTTGGACGTCGTTTCCTCCAGGAAGCCCCCCCTGACTTCTCACCCTAAAGTGTAAATGATGTTCACCTTTTCCAGTTCCCATTCTTTCCTTGTCTCGGCACTTGTCTCACTATTATAATCACGGATGTCTCGTTCCTCCACCAGAACAGAAGCCCCACCAGGACAGGGAGCGTACAATAGTCTTCATGGTGGACAAGCACAGTACCAAGTTTCGGTGGGGGGACCCGACCCTCAGCCTTTCCATGTGGTCGTGTAATGGACAGGAGTGCCTGGAGAGTTAGCTGGGCACGCAGGTAGCCCAGCATATATCGGGCACACAGTTGGAGCTCAGTAAGTGTCAATTCCCTTCTCTGTCATCTTAGCTTTTCTAAGAGATTTGTTTCTTATGGAGTCACTTCTTTGCTAATCACTAACTTGATCTCCTTGATTACCATTAATAAAGCTAATAATATCCTCTGTATCCTCAGGAGACAAGGACAACTCCAGGGTTAGTGATAATCTATCTCAGCTTGACAGTAATTCCTGGGTCACAGCCACCACGAAAAGCTCTTTTTCTCTCAGTAGCTGTCAACACAGAAGTAAAGTGATTAAAAGTGTTAAATATCATAAATAATAAATGGTGCCAATATAAAACTTAATGCTCCTAACATTTCCTTTGAGTTGCTGCCTTCTGCAGCAATTGAAGCTAGAAGTGTTCCACTTAGTTAGAATAGCTGCTTAGGATCCCACTCATAGACATGTGCAGCCGAGTTCACTGGCTCAGTGGGTTTCAATTAGTTGGCATCACCGTTATTGATGACAGGAGGACTCAGAGAGCACGCTGGGGCCGTAATGGGAAGGCCGCCTCTGGGGTCTGTGCTCTCCACAGGCATGGACACGGGGTTCTGCCAGGTGCGCGGCTGAGCTGAGGGCAGGGTCTGACCACAGGCTGAGGGACAGGGACCCTGGCACCACAGCGCTGAGATGGATGGAGACTGGTTCTGCCGTGAGCCTGGGGCAGAAGCCCAGCACCTGTACTGAGTATCTATTGTACATGAGGCAACGTAAGCGCGCGGTCAAGGGCACAGGTCCCGGAGTCAGGCAGGTCTGGGTTTGAATCTAGCTCTGCCGCTACCCACAAATCCTTGGGCCTCTGATCTGCTCTTTCTTTATTTGCAAAATGGAGGTAACAACACCTGACTCATTAGGTTATTGTGAGAATTAAATTCACTTGGCATAGCGCCTGGCACAATGCCAGATTTTAGATACTATTATTATTATTATAATCCATGTGCGCTGGAGGTTCGTCTTCACATTGCTCCTACCGGGTTTGCATTATCCCACTAGAAGGCTCACTGGATTTAGAGACAAAATATGTGGGTTCAGAAGTTGTTTAGAGTGGCCAAAACCCAGACGCTGCCAGCACCAAGTGCTGGCAAGGACATGGAGCAGCAAGACCTCTCTCACTGCTGGTGGGGATGCAGGCGGCGTGGCCACTCTGGAAGACAGACTGGCAGTTTCTTACAAAACTAAACATACTTTTACCATATGATCCAGCATTTGTGCTCCTTGGTATTTACACAAAGGAGTTAAAAACATATGTCCACACAAAACCCAACAGCTTCAGTCATAGTTGCCAAAACTTCGGAGGCACCAAGAAGTCCCTCAGTGGGTGATGGATAGACTGTGGTCCATCGAGACAGTAAAATATTAGTGCCCAAAAGACATGAGCTATCAGGCCATGAGAAGACACGGAGGAGCCTAAAATGCATCTGACTAAGCGAAAGAAGTGAAGTCAGACTGAAAGGCTACATACGTGCGATTCCAACCCTGTGGCGTTCTGGAAAAGGCCCAGAGGCCAGTGTTTGCCAGGGTTCAGGTGGGGGAGGATGGGAGGAGCACAGAGGGTGTGTAGGGCAGTGAATTCCCTGTATGAGGCTGCAATGGTTGGTACGTCCAAACAAATCTATGTTGTTGATGGACGTACAGCACCGAGGGTGAATGTACACCATGGGCTTGCGATAACTAAAAAGTAAACTGTGCCAGAGAACAGGTAGCTGCCTCCCCTTAGAACCTGTGTTCATGCAGGAGTCCAGGCACTTCTCCACCGAAAGAGAGGACACGCCCCCGGGGGTTGGTGCTGAGTTTAACCGAGATCATGCGGTAGAAAGCCGCTGGCCCAGGAGAGGCCATCAGTGAGCGTTAGGCCCAAGGCTAAGGGGCATCCACAGCCCTCGTGGCCCTGGCTTGCAGGAGGGTATCTGTTGCGGGAGGCACAGAGCCAGGCTGACGGGAGGAAGCTGGCGCCATTTGCAGGCCTAATTACGGGAACCAAGGCTTCAGCGCAGCCAGGTGTCATTCCAACAGACAAGGTTAATCGGATGCGCACAGGCCCAGCTGCCGCCACCGGCTCCCCCTCGCCGGGCGTGGGGCTGCGTGGGCCCGAGTCAGACAGATTGGCTGCGCCAGTCAACCTCAGCTGCGGGAGACACGGTTAAAATTCAATCCTGCAGATTCTGAGTGTCCCCCTCAGCCTCAAGGCGTCCGTGGTCGGTTCCACAGAAGGGCCTTGCCACGGGGTAGGCGACCCAGAGACAGTCGGACATTCGCTGGTGGCTTCAAACACAGCCCACCCCCCCGCGGTGACATTTAGGAAGGAGGAAGGTGGCCCTCGGAGCCCACCTTCCGGAGCTGGACCCACCTCAGCTGCGCTCGTGGAGCACGGCAGGCAAGTGACCCATTTTGGAATTCAGCCGCCTCGTCTGTAACGTGGGAACAGTCCTCCAGGGTTGCTGTGAGGATAGAGTGCTCACAGGCATAGAGGAAACTAGCTCAATAAATATTAGTGAAAATTATTAGCAGTATTGCTTTAATGGGCTACCTGGGCAAGTCCTGAGCCCAGGCATCCATCAATTAGCGGCTCGCGCCCTGCCAGCCAGCACATGCTTTAACCGGGCCGCTTAACAACCTGTTTCTGATCGATGATTTATGGTTTATGGTTCCCTGTTAATGAAAGGTAATTGCCAAGCCCGAGGTGTAGCGTGGCGGCAAAGCAAACCGCCATCTGAAAATTATATCCCGGGTCCCTAAGTAAAGCTGCAGCCCCGCGCCCGGGCATCTCGCGACCGGAGGCGCGCACCAGGCCTGGCCGTCGCGGGCCTGCCCCACTCGAGGGTGGCAGAGGCCTCCCTGCCAGTGTATCCTCTCCGTAAAATTAACGCCACAGCACGCTGCCAAATGGCTTCAGCTAATGTGCTTTTGAATGAAGACTAAATTTTATTCATAAGCATCAGCGTCGGGACTAAAATAACATTTTTATAGACACCATGAGCATAAACAGCCACACTGACTCAGCCAGGACTGTCACGGATCTGCCTCGTTTCCCCCCTGCCGGCTACCCAGACAGCGGGGCCTGGAATCCAGGGGGCTGGGCCAGGTGGTGCCTCTGGCCTCTCCTTTTTTGTGACATTGGGAGCACATTAACTAAAAATGAAAATGAAAATAAAACACGCCCCAGCCTTCAGTCACATCACCTATAAAGTGGGGAGGGTAATAACACCAACCTCAGAGAGATGTTGTAAATATTAAGCTCATCTATTCATTCCTCCATCGTGCGAGTTTTCCACCCTTGGGTCTGGGGTTCTGGGGACACAGCAGTAGTCCCTAAGCCCCACAGAAACAGCTGCTCCCAGGGAATTACACTTGTGTTCGTGGGAGAAGGCAGGCAACAGAAAATGCACACGTGTGTTGGATGCTATGTTAGAAAGGTAGCCGTTCTTGAGAAAAATTAATCAGAGGGAGAGTGGGAGGCAGGCAATTTGATTTATTTATTTTTAAATACTTTTATTGATTTTTTAGAGAGGAAAGGAGGGAGAGAGAAAGAAACATCAATGTGAGAGTGAAACATCAATCCCCTGCCTCCTGCACACCCCCTACTGGGGATCGAGCTCAGAATCGAACCCCAACCTTTCTGTGAGCAGGATGATGCCCAGCCAACTGAGCCCCTCCGGCCAGGCCATGCAGGTCACTTTGAGGAGGGTGGTCGGAGAAGGCCACACTGAGCCATCTTTACATAACCCTGGAGGAGGGGGTCTATCTAGGGCAGGACTTCAGCCAAGAGCCAGGCTCACGCCGGGAACGTGCACTAGATGGTAGCGGCCGCTGCTGTTGAGCTGGTGCTGATGGCACTGGGAGGAGGGTGGGAAACGCCTCCGTGAGAGAGCTCTCCAGCCGCAGGGGCCCGGCAGCCCAGGTCCGCGACTCACGGAAACCTCGGGACAGCCTCTGCCATCCATCCCGCAAGCAAGAGAGGCTCTGCGGTGGGTCGAGTGGGCGGGAGAAGCTGCCCTGGACCCAGGCAGCCCGGGAGGGCCTGACCCTGTCTGAGCAGGTCCCCTCTGCCCCCTAGAGAGTCAGCTAGGTGGGGGACACTCAGGTATCTGCCTAATAGCTAAACCAGGCCATGGGACGTGGGGAGCCCCGAGAACCTCGGTCTTCCAGCCACTACCTGAATTCTCTAAAGTCTGTCCTGTCATTTAGGTTCTTGACTTTCTAGAGATTCCTAAAAAGTTGAAAATCCTGGATTTTGATCTTCTCTTTCTAGAATCAGAAAACCGAAGTTAAAATCTGGGCTTCCTCACACTTGACGCTTTCCAACGAACTGTGTGATGTTGGAAAATGTCACTTACCCTGAAGTGTGGATTCCAAGAGTCGCTTATGAGTCACAAAACCAGCACAGGGTAGAAACGAGACATACATGCAGGTCCTTCTGACTCAGAATCTCACGCTCTCGTGGGCGCAGACAAGGAGAGCTCAGCTCTGCTGGAAGCACAAGGCTAAGCAGGAAAACACAGGACGCCGCACAGCCTGGCCCTGCCTTTGCCGTCGGACTGCATCTCCCTCCGACAGAAAGCTGACAACGGGAGGCCGTGGGCTCTGGATTCAGACAGAGGAGTGTGACACAGGTTACTTACCTGCATCCAGCTGACCTCACGTCGTCGAGGGGACCGAAAGCAACATCAAGCATTCCCCCAGCATTAGTATGACACGGGCACAATGCTGAGCGCTTTCAGGGCACCGCCGGCTTTAGTGCTGACGCAGGCTGGTATCCTTCCTACTGGGCAGAACGGGAGACCGAGCCCCAGAGAGTAAAGGTCTTGGCCAATGTCACACAGCTAGAAAATTCTGATAAAACACAAGCAGTCTGACTCCAGATCTCGTGCTGTGAGTATCTATTACACGTACGCCTTACAGAGCTGGGCAACTCCGGGCACACAGTAGGTATTTAACCAGGAGACAGGAGCCTGGCGTTTGTGTGAGGCCAAACCCTTGCCGCGGGGCCTGTACTCCCTGCTCCTGGTCCTACTTCTCGGCTTCCTGCCTCAGGCACTGTCCTGTGTCTCAGCATGGTCTCCTCTGCGCTTAGCAGGTTAAAGGGAAGTTAGAGTAGTGGCATTGGGAAGACTGGGCTCATCTTAAACTCCAGATATTCAACTGATGTGCAAGTAAGTGTTTTTTTTGGTTCTTTGTTTGCTGCTTTATTGCCTAACAATATCCCTCACCTCTTCTTACAGAAACCACCTCTACTTTTCTTTTGAAGGAAGCGTGACATCCAAGCATCAGTCCAGGTGGTTAATCTGAAGTCCAGCTGCAACCCCAAGCTCCAGGAATGAGACAGCATCCAACCTGGGCAAGGAAGGCACCTCAGATGTTTGCTAAACTATAATGGGAAACACGCAATTTTTCTGCTGGGGTGGCCAAGTAGGTAGGACGTCAACCCTCGAGTGGCCTGTGATCATGTTTTTTCTCAGGGAGGAGAGCCTGGGTGACCTCAAGCAGAAAACAAAAGGAGACACAGACCCAGCGGCACTGTTTGAGCTCCTTGACCCACCACACCTGACTCAGTTAAATGCTCCGAGACTTTTTTTTTCCTAAAGCCATTTTGAGTTGGGCTTTTGTCACTTGCAATTAAAAGACTCTTAACGTGTACACATTCTCTAAGGTTTTTCCCTGCGGTCTACCCCTTTCGTAATTTTCTTTTGCAAACAATATATCCCGTTACGGAGAGGCCTACAGACGCCTCAAGGACACAGCAGGCTGCAAAGGGAGGCCTGGGAACTTACCAGAGTCATGATACCTGGTGCCTGATCACATGGACCTGCGGGGCAGCCTTACAGCTTCTTTGGTGTTAGGGACAGACACAGAGATGCAAAGTCAGGGCCTAGTTCAGGCTGTGCGGCCTACCTCCTGGATGACCCGGGCCAGTCCTTTCCCCTGTCCGAGTCTCAGTGCCCTCACATAAGCCGGAGACCATCGTACCGTCTGACTTTCTCATTTCTTGAGAAAGGCAAGCAGCTTCTCCTATCCCTCCCCTTTCCTCGCCCCCTACCTCTGTCCCTGTCCACACAGGCGAATGTACCTGCTGCTCTAGACAAGTGAAGGAGTGAGATTAAGTGGCGCAGACGGGCATGTCCGCTCCGTGGGGAACGCAACGGGGCCTGCAGGACGGGGTGCTGCTGAGCAAGGGAGCCGGCATCTCCTAGGGCTCTTGTTCAGTTATATGAAAGATGCTGAGAAAACGGCCTGCAAACTGCACGTCACCACAGGATGCGATCAGGAGAATCAGGAGCCTCAGGGGATACGCGTGCCTCGGGTCAGCAAGCAGTTTTAAATCCTTCTCAAAATCCAAACAAGTCCCTGAGGGCACGCTTTCCTTCCCGGGCTGATAAACCTCAGCAAAATGCACAAAAATCCGGGGAGCGCCTCCTCAGTGTTGGACACGACACGAAACATGTCATCCAAAGTCATGCCCAAGTCCCGGCTCCAGGCTCCTTACCGGGGGCTGAGGGTTAAAGGAAAGGCCCACGCAGCTCAGCCTGGTAAGGAGAAAGCGTGGAGCCCAGGTGGCAGGGGCTGCCAGTCCTGCCCACACCCCTGGGACAGCCAGCTGGAACCAGCGGTTGATGGGAGTTGGCGAGCAAGTACCCCAGTCCCCTGGCCTGTTGGGTGGGACCCCTGGAGGGTCAAGCTTTGCATTGGCTCCCAGAGCCACAGTACGGATCCCGCCGTGTTTTCTCTCCCTTCCCCACCCCCGTCGCTGCCTCCTGGAATCAGATCCCAGATATACTATGTGCACGGGAGTCATCGTCTTAGGCTCAGCTTTCGGGACAACCCAAGCTAAGGCATCATGCCCCTTTACGGAGGAGGGAACTGAGGCTCCAGGTGACACGATGCATCCCCCGAGCCTCCCAGTTGGACCCCAGGCTCACAGCAGGCCGTGGAACTGCATCACCCCCGGGAACCAGAGGCCAGCTCCAGATGGGGGGGCCTCGCCTGGCTTCTCCACCGACGCCGGTGTTCACAAGCACAGCTCATCTCCCTCCGGGGGACGAAACGCCAGGTGGCATGACGGGCGAGTAAAGCCCTTGGCTCATCTTTATTAATATGTATTGAGGTTCGCTGAGGGCCAAGCGCTGACCCACACCACGCAATAAATATTAACTCAGGACAACGGCATGATCCTAACCTCAGACCCTGGCTGTGAAAATGCAGGCGGACGCTTGTCCGCAGACGTCGTAGCTTGAAGGAAGCAGCTCAAGGGGATTATGAGCATGGAGGTTACAAAGAAAGGGGAGAATGCAGAGGGTGTCTCCCTCCCTCACCCTGTCCTCTCTCTACAGTCCAGCCCCATCTGGCCTCTGGGTCATTCTTGACCAGCCTCGCGTCCACCCGCCACTGCCTGCGGAATAAGTGTGCTGCTGTGGCTGCAGCTTCTAGAAGCCCCAGGGGTCCCGCCCTGCTCCCAGGCGGTGCGGGACCCTCCCCTGCGCGGGCTCCACTCCCTCACCCGCTCCGGCTGGGAGGCGAAGGTGTGAGGCCCTCGGGTCCTTCTTGCTCACACCCGCTCTGGCTCTTACTTGCTCACCCTGAGAAAGCCGTGCTGGGAGCTGCCCTGTGGAGACGCCCCTGTGGCTGAGAACTGAGGGCAATCCCAGACCAACAGCCAGCAAAAAACTGAGGCCTGAGGCCCCACAGCCTGTGCAGAACTGAGCCCCACCAGCCACCATGGGAGTGGGCTTGAAAGGAGACCCTCCCCCACCCAGGACCGGAGGTGACCAGAGCCCAGCTGGCACCCTGACTGCAGCCCATGGACTCTGAGACTCAGGGCTCGGGTCGGCGGTGCCTGGAGTTCTGACCCGGAGAAATGGGGAATGGCTCATACGTTAGGCACCGAGTTTTAAGATAATGAATGACACAGCGCTAGGCAGCTAGCCCAGGTGCCTTCTCACAATCTTCGGTGCTGCCCCTCCTGCCACGGGCTAACAGGCCACGGCCGGGGCTACAGCCAGCTCTGATTCCACTGCTCCCACCACCACGTGCCTGGCTCGGACTAGTGCCAACAAACCGGACGCTGCCTGTCAGCTGGTAGGGCTGATGTGACCAAACACCACGGACTGACGGTGGCTTATAAGCAACAGAAATCATGTCTCACGTTCTGGAGGCTAGAAGTCTAAGACCAGGGCCCTCTCTGGGTAGGGGACTTCTTGTGTCCTCACAGGGCGAGGGGTGAAGGGGGCACTAATCCCACCCATGAGGGCTTCACCCTCGGGATCCACTCACCTCCCAAAGACCACACCTCTTAACACCATCCTTGGGGGTCAGAATATCAACATGTGAATTTGGGGGGAACACAGACATTCACACCATAGTATCATCATCATCACTATCTAATAACTGTCACTGTGAAGTCGTTTCTGTGTATTAGGGATGACAAGCCCTTTACCTATATTATCATATTAACCCTTACCATCGCTCTTTTCAGGGTGCAAACCTCACCCCATAGCTTAGCTAAAACAGTCATTGATTTCCCATTCTCTCACAATGAAGGTCAAATCCCCAGCTCCTTCCAGGCACTCTCCCCCCTGCGTCAGTCACTCTGGCTTTGTCTAGTCCCTCAAACACCCCTGCTTCCTCCGGCTCGAGACGCCCACACCTGCTGAGGCCTGTGTGCGGGGCTCTCCCCCCCTGCCTTCCCCGCGGGCTCTCTCCCTGAGCTCTCTGCACAAGCCCTGGGCTCTGCCCCTCGCCACCACTTCCTGCCCAGGAGAAAGGGCTCGTTACAGTCGAGACGCCGGGCATCTCCTAACGGCGTCTTTCCCAGAGCGGATTTTCCTCATTTGCTGATTCTCTGATTAATGTCTGTCTCCCTCCCAGGACCCTGAGCTCCATGGGGGTAGAAACCATGGGCGCTGTCTTTCGCTGAACATTTTAAGTATTTGGTTTGCTGTGCCCTCCCCCTGCCCGCAGCAGGCCTGCACGAAGTGGGCACTCAGTGTTCTGAATGAATGGGGCCAAGCCTGCTGTCCCTGCTGTAAGCAAGGAGGCTCAAGGGGTGAAATCACTTACCCCAGAGCACATCTAATAACTGGCAAGGCCAGGGCTGTACTCAAGCAGCGTCCAAGGTTAAAATCTCCATGCAACCCTTGCCCAGAAAAGCATGGTGTGCCTCAGGCCTAAACTGTCCCCCTTTCTGGATAAATCTGTGACCAGAGAAAGTACTTTTCCTGGACTTGCCTGAGACACCTGTTTCTTGAATAGACGAAACCCGCAGAATGTAGGGAAGTGTTTGCCCTGGGCTTACTACCCTTGGGTCTCTTGTCTGTGAGCTGGGAAGTTGGCTGACCCCTGGACTGTGCTTCTCTGGACTTCAGACGGTCGTTCTGGAACCTGGTGACAATGAGCTGGGCTTTCAGGACGCGTTCTGTTTCTCATGAGCACAAACCATCTCTAACCACCCCCGGGAGGCCGGCGCAGTGTGGACGTTAGACTCTCCTCTGCCACCATGGAAAAAAAAGGTCCCTCACCCACCACCTGTGTGCTGGTGATCTAACCGTCAGGCGCGGCGTCTAAAAGGGACTGGCCACATCTGGGTTACCTGGGACTTGTTAGAAATGCAGTTCCTCGGGTGCACGCCTCACCTCCTTCATCAGAAACTGTGTTAACAAGCCCCTGGGGGCTCCAGCACACGGCTGGGGTTTGAGAACCTGCTGACCGGCTGTTCAGTTACCCCCACAGGCCC
This sequence comes from Miniopterus natalensis, assembly GCF_054644295.1. Lineage (NCBI taxonomy): Eukaryota > Metazoa > Chordata > Mammalia > Chiroptera > Miniopteridae > Miniopterus > Miniopterus natalensis. Next base: position 102,912,828 of record NC_142083.1, on the reverse strand, counting down.
GGCCTCCGCAAGAAAGCTGCTCAGCAGGGGGTGAGCTGGGGCGGACATCGAGAGAGGAGGTCGGGGTGGGATGCGGCCTCTCCGGGCAGAGGCCAGGCCAGGAGGGCGGGTGGACTATGAACAACGAAGGAGGGAATGACAGCAGAGGACGGCGCCTTCCTTAGTGACCGGCCTTCACGGGGAAAGGGAGGGGCCGCGGCCACAGGAAGGTGGCGGAAAGAGCGTGCTGGTCCTGGACGGGAAGGGAGATGCCCTCGAAACTAGAGGGCCTGCTTCCCGCCCGGCTCTCCTCGCCGCCGGGATCTCCGGGGAGCTGCTTCGCCTCCCTGTGACAGTCTTCTCATGCCCACGTCACTGAAGTCGCTCTCCACGGAGGGCACGCGGCCCTCCAATGCCGGCCCAACAGGCCCGGTGCGCCTCCCGCCTGCGCGCCCATCTCGCGCGGGGCCTCCGGGCTGCTCTGAGACGCCCCTCACAGTGTCCCGCCTCCCTGTGACGAGCAGCTCACAGGCCAGGCATGTTCCCAAGTCTGGCCTCCTGCAGTTCCCACAGCCTCCCCCCAGGGAAGCACAAGGCACTTCATACACAAGGAAAGCGCAGAGAACACTCGAGTCACTTGCCGGGTGCCACAGAGCCCCGCAGCCTAATTCAGAGGCCGCCCCCTTGGCCGCTGCACCCCACCTGCGCAGCGAGAGGCCCACAGGGCACAGGCCCTCAGCCCAGACAGCAGTCTCCCTCTCAAGGACCGGGGGGGAGTGAGGTGAGAATTTGCCGGGTCCCCGATCGAAGCCGAGCGGAACTGTTCTAGGTCTCCAGGGATCACGTTGTGTCCACGGGGATCCGGAGTCACTGGGGACTGAAGATGAAAGAAGCTGTGCGGCCCCACGGCCCATGTCACCCTTGTGGGCCTCTGCCCCGGAAGCCCACCCTCTGGGGCCCAGCGCCCGCTCGGGCTGGAGAACGGGCGCTGCCCAGCGCGCCCTCCACACTCCCCCGTCCATCCCACAGGCTTCCACAGGCTCCTGACAAGTGAGGGCCTGAGCCCGCTGTCTGGGGAGTGTCCACCCTCCGCGGACTCGCAGCCACCATGAATTACAGCACACGGGTGATGGGGCAGGAAGACAGTGAGAGGATGATCGATGATCGGGGCTCACGAGAGGGAGACGGGGGCGCTGCTGAGGGACAGAGAAGGAAAGAGGCGGATCCGGGCGCGGGGTGCGCACCGGGAGGGCGCACAGACTGCACACCAGGAGCGAGCCTTGCCGAGCCCCCCATCCGCGTCCTGCACAGAACCTGGGGTGCAGGCCTTGTTCTATGCTCGCTTGCAGCGGAGGCCAAGCCTAAGGTACACAGAGCAGGGAGAGCACCCCGCCTGGCTCCGGGAGGGGAGGGAACGCGGTGAGGCTGCGCAGGGCGGGCGACCCGGTGGGCGAGCCAGAGGCGCCGGCTCTGCTGCTGGAGGGAGAACAGCAGGGCCATCCTCACCTGTCCCTCCCTGCCCTCTGCTCACCCTGCCCAGCTCTCACTCTCACCTGCCCTGTGGGCATCATGTACCCCGGCTGGGAGGGAGGCTCCTGAGAGCAGGGTTTTACCTGCTTCCTCCCCGTGTATCCTCCGAGCCTGGAACGCTGCTCCCCCACCGGCGCTCAGTACAGACTGGCTGGCAAATAAGGCCAGGGACCAGGACTTTGGGCCCTGGACACAGGTTTTAAAATGGAGAGTAAAGGGAAGTGCTGTGACCAGTTTTATTTTAATAAGGGAGCAGTGGCCAGGAGACATTTGGCCCCAGGAAGTAAAGCTGGGCACCTGTTTGTGACAAGGGGACCGAGGCCAAGGCAACAGGCAGTCAGGGTGACCCTACACGGTTGCCAGAGGCGGGCCCAGCTCAAGGCCTTTCAGCAAAGGTGGCCTGACTTCCCTCCTGGGCGGCTGGAAGCACAGGGACGCTATTTGTCAAACATCAAGGAGGCCAGACCCCAGCGTGGTGGGTGCAGGGGGGGGCACCGGGAAGGAGGAACGTCAGGGGTCTTGCTCGGACATTCCCGGAGCCGTGCTGAATCCAGGAATGCCTGTCAGTCTCTGAGAAGCTGCCTTCCTGAGGCACGCTGGGCGGGTGCAAGCAGGGGCCCCGGCATTCCGGCAGAAGCTGTGCGTGTGTGCATGTGCAAATAGACACAAATGCGGGGGCACACCCACCCGTGACCTCCTTCACAGGGGCCCCCGTGTCCGCACCCACCCATGACCTCCTTCACAGGGGCCCCCGTATCCGCAGCCACCCGTGACCTCCTTCACAGGGGCCCCCGTATCCGCACCCACCCGTGACCTCCTTCACAGGGGCCCCCGTGTCCGCACCCACCCGTGACCTCCTTCACAGGGGCCCCCGTATCTGCAGCCACCCATGACCTCCTTCACAGGGGCCCCCGTGTCCGCACCCACCCGTGACCTCCTTCACAGGGGCCCCCGTGTCCGCACCCACCCATGACCTCCTTCGCAGGGGCCCCCGTATCCGCAGCCACCCGTGACCTCCTTCACAGGGGCTCCCGTGTCCACACCCACCCATGACCTCCTTCACAGGGGCTCCCGTGTCCACACCCACCCATGACCTCCTTCACAGGGGCCCCCTTACTCATGGGGGACATGTTCCAAGACCCCCCATGGATGCCTGAAACTGCAGATAGTACGGAACCCTGTATATACTATGTTTTTTCTTATATATACATACCTATGAGAAACTTTAATTTATGAGTTAGGCACAATAAGAGATTAATAATAACCAATAATCAAATAGAACTGTTACACCAATATACCATAATAAAAGTTATGAGCATGCCGCATTACTAAGCAAAGCAAGGGTGACTCAGACGCCGGCACTGTGGCACCGTGGCAGTCAGTCTGTAACCCAGACGGCTGCCGAGTGACCGATGAGCGGGGGCGGCTAGAGCACGGACACGCTGGACAAAGATGAGGCACATCTGGGCGGAACCCAGTGGGACAGAGTGAGGTGTCATTACGCTGCTCGGAGCAGTGTGCAAGCCATAACTTATGAAGCGTTTACTTCTGGAGTTTCCCATTTAATATTTATGGACTGCAGTTGACCACAGATAACTGAGACCGTAGAAAGCAAAGCCACGAAAGGCAGGGAGGACTGTAGTCACAACAAAGCCTGCGTGGCCTGCAAAGCCTATTTACTCCTGGGCCCTGTACAGAAAGGTGGCTGACCCTGCTCCAGAAAGTGTCTCTGCTCTCCCCTCTAACAGCCGGCATTTCCCTGACGGAAACAGTGTCCCTGCCCCAGGCCACTGCCCGCTGGGTGACAGCCATCCCCCATCCTCACTGCCCAGCCCTGGACGCCGTACGCGTGGTAGTTACTGGGCTTGAGGGCCTACTGTGTGTCAGGCCCTGCAGGGCACCTCACGCGGCACCACAGTCATGCACAGCACACATTTCCTCACAGTTCTGCAGATGAAGAAACAGAAGCTGGAAAACTTGAAGGCGCTCGCTCTAGGCGACACAGCTAACACCTGGTGAGGCCAGTTCCACGCCTGGCCAGACCCCTCCAAAACCTGGCTTCTGCCAGTACCCGCCTGCCTCTGGCGGGGGCTGCAGGCGGGGCCCCAACCTGCATCCTACCTCCGGGACGCGGCGGCCGCCACCCAAGTGTGGGGTCCCACCTCCTGTCCTCAGGAGTGTGAGCCAGGCTGCCGATGCCGTAAGTGCTAAGCTCTGAGTAAAGAATGACCCGGGCCCCTCCGCTTCCCTTCCCTGGGCCGAGCGCCACGAGGCCGGGGCTTTGAACTCCAAGTAGGCAGCGACTTGCTAGGGCGCTGATGGCACAGTGTTTGGGGGTGAGGTTCCCAACATCGCCCAAGGGCTGTTTCGGAAAACTCGAATGCAATTCCGTGGGGGAGACCGTTCAAACAGACAGGGCCTGCGGACAGGAGGCGGCGATGCCTGCGCGAGGCCTTGGGTCCCGGGCCCGCAGCTGCACTCGCTGGCTCAGAGTGGGCAGACGCGGCGGGCCGTGCGCAAAGAACTAGGGGTACAGGCGTGGTGGGGATTTAGGGGTGGGAGAGGCACCGGGTGTCAGAGATTAACAGGGTTTCAGTCCTGGGGGCACAGACGGCAGGTGGGCAGGCGACTGATGCGGCAGAACATGAATTATCTGCATTTACACAGGGCAAGGGGAACAAAAGCCTGGCATGCCTGTGACACCTGGGAGGGCTGCACAATTAGGTCAACTCATTTGGCTTCAGCAAGCTCGTGACGCGGGAACCAGCTCTCATTGAAAAAATGACAAATCTGACAACACCCCACAACACCCTACTCGCGTAACAAGTAAAACAGTGATGGGTGCTCAGCGCCTTGTCGGTGCCAAGCAATGGCCACGTGACTTACAAACGTCCTCTCACGCAGTTGGCACAGGACCGTAGGGGAGGGGTCTACAGGCTGCCACCCGAGGGTCAAACCCCGCTGAGAGCTAAGGATGGTTTTGACATTGTTAAGAAGTGAAAAAAAATTTAAAGATTAAATGAAATTCAGATTTTAATGTCAATAAATACAATTTTTGGACACAGTCATGTCTGTGCATTTGGAGGTTGTCTGCGGCTGCCTTGGCGCTGAGGGGGCAGAGCTGAGGGGGCAGAGCCGAGGGGCTGCCATAAGACTGCCTGGCCCACAAAGCCACACACGTGCACCACGTCTGGTCCTTTACAGAAAGGGCCTGTGGACCTGGCCCTGGGAGACGGCTGGCGCTCTCCCCACCCGTTTCACCGGAGGAAACAGCACTTGGGCGAGTACCCTCCCGCCCTAGCTCGCGCGGCTGGTACCCAGTGGAGCAGCAGCTGGAAACCAGTGGACACTTCCCAGCCACTGCTCCTTCCAGGTAGCTGTCTGCAGGAAGCATCGAGGCTCTCCTGGGGCATCAGGACCAGGGCAGGCAAGAAACAAGTGGACGCTCCTGGAGAAATAGGGGCAGAGCACACCAATACACAGTGCACGTGGTCAACAGTGGTTTAAAAAGGCATGTGAGCCGCTTGTGATGAAATAAAGGCAATTAAAATAGATTTAATATTGTAAATTATGAAGTTGGGGTACAGAACAGATTTGCAAAATTCACTGCTGTTGAGGGTGTACTTTTCCAGATACTCTCAAACATATTTGGTGGAAATATAAACTGAAAAAAAAGTTACAGAAATTAAACTGGCAGCATTATTCAACTTCTCTACTTCCCTAATAAAACTGGAGAATTCCCTTTGCTTAGCAATCCCATGTCTAAGATCCATCGTCGACAGACTATATGAGATGTAGAGAAAGACCGTGGTCTACGTGCCTCTGTCAATAGTGAGGGGGCCCACCGGTGGGTCAACAAGCAGCACACGGCGTACCACGCCATTTAGCCGTGGCAGACATTTAAAAATCCTGTTTTGGGGGAATAATTAGTGTGTCCATTTTATTTTAGGTGACCCCAGAAGCCGTAGAGAGATTAACAGAGACGAGGCTTGCTTGGACCTAACACCGAATGGCCGCCTCCCCCACCACGTGGGGATACACTGGAGGGCGGCTAAGTGACCGCCGAGGGGCTCGGCTCAGGCCAGTGTGGCTCTGGCGGAAGGAGGCGGCTGGGCATTTTCCAGGGGCAGAGATGACAGGGTTTGGTGACAGCGGAGGTCCAAGTGGATTCCAGAGCTTTTAACCCGAGCAACTGGACGCACGAGTGGCTGTCTGCGGAGATGGGGAAGCCAGAGTTGGAGGAGGTTCGGGGACAGAAAAATAAATCAGTAAGTTTGGTTTGGATACATTATGTCCAAAGTTAATATTACAGCGATTTCATGTGATTCTATAATTTTGAACATACCAGCAACTGCCTATCACGAGTTATTTAAGGGACAAAAGTGTATCATTTTATAAATGCTGTATTTTTCTAATAAACATTTTTTTGGTAAAAATTGTAAAATAACAAATTCATTATAGAAAATTTGGAAAAAGAAAAGAAAATTAAAATTGTTTATAATGCCCCGTCTCATAGATACCAAGTGCTGTCTCTGCCTTTAGAGACCAGATTCCACAATATGCTCTCAGAACACCGTCCTCGGTCTCTCAAGGGGGAGCCTCTTTGTCCCCCGAGCTTTAAGGACCCAGCATCTTCCTTTGCTGGCTTCTCGCCGGGTCCTGTTCTCCATCCTCGCATCCAGACGGAGGTCGTCTCTGGAGGGACTTGCATCTTTTAGCTTCTGAGCTGGTTTCCGCAGCTCGGGCTGCGACAGAGGCGCTCCCGGGGTGGGCGCGGGCCGTGTCCCGGGCTGCTCACCACGAGGTCAGCGCCCCGGAGGCCAACAACGCGGGGGCCACTCAAGGCCTCTGAGGTCTCCCCAAAGTTAGTACCAGATAAAACAGTAGCATCGAATGGTTTGACGACTGATAAAGTATTTAGATAAACTCGGCTCAAGACAGTTCAAGGTGAGTTCTCAAAAGGCAGGGCGGCAGACTGTGGAGCCGCGTGGAGAAGCTGTACGTTTCCAGTTCCTTCGGTCGAGCAGCACACACAGGGGTCTCCTCCTGGCCAGGGCTGGGCAAGGGCCTGGGCCGGCCTGGCTGGCCCCACCCTTGCCACGAAGCCGTCCGGATGCATCACCTTCAGGTGAACAGGATTCTCTCTCCAACGGCTTGTTTGCAGAGGGATGGGCCGTGCACCCCGCATTCGGGCACTGGCGCCCTGGGCGGCGTCAGCCAGGTGGGCGAGAGGTCCAGCAGCGGGGCTCGCTCTGCCCGTCATTAGCAAGGCACTTAAGTAACTTTCCTGACTCAGTTTTCTCACTGGTAAATGGAGATAATAAAAGCCCACAAAACCGCCGAGTTCTTACAAGGCACTCGGTAAGTGGTAGTGTGTGTGCGCACGTGTGTGTGGTATGTGTGGTGTGCGTGTGCATGTGCGAGCGTGGGTGTGCATGTGTGTGGTGCGTGGGCATGTGTGGGCGTGGGCGTGCATGCGGTGTGTGCATGTGTGTGGTGGGTGTGTGCGTGTGTTCATCCAAGCATTCAAGGTCAGCGAGTCCCCTTTAGATGAGGGACTTGAGGTGCAGGAGGTGGGATGATGGGCCTGAGGCCACGGACCATGTCACTGGGACGGGGCTTGTCTTTAGCCTGGTCTCCGGGCTGTCCCCAGCAGCCGGCGGCCTCATGGGGGAGGAGAAGGTGCTCTCCTTCGGGGCACGGCTTGGGGAAGGGTCTCTAAGGAGAAACAGTCATTTCTTATACTGGATTTTCTTCTGCTGCACTATCACGAGAAAGAACCTCTTTTCCGAACTTCAGGAGGTGGCTGCAAGCCTCCCACCCTGTCCCTGCCTTCCTGGGCCAAGTATCTGTGCCTATGACGTTCCTCAGCCTAACACGCCTCCGTGGCCCCACCTCGAAGGAGGCGGACTCCAAACCCTGGTCCCAGTCGGGCGCTAAGCTAGTTTTCCAGCCTTCAGGCGTCCTGCTTTCCAGGCAGACTGAGGGACTGCTAGTCGGGGGCACGACAGGCCCAGCCCTCACACTGCCCCTGACGGCACAGCAGCCCTTTCCCCTCTGCGGGCCTTCCCGTGCGCCGGGAGTCTTCCCCGGAGGGCCCGCATATAACTCACCTGTAAGAATTACCCCAGTCACCCCTCTAATCGTTCCCAATAGCAGCGGAGATAGCGGCTTTGATATAGGAGACTTATTGAATATTTGCTGAAAAAAATGACATATTAGTAATAATAACAGTCCAGAGTTATTAAGTGCGAACTATGTTCCTCACACTCTTCTAAATGCTTTACACAGAAACTCATTTAATCCTCACAGCCGCTGTGACGGGCAGCTTCCTGCACGACTCCAGGACGCCCTCCTGGCACTCACACCCCAAATCGTCCCGTCCCCGAGGGTGGCTGCCCCGAGCGACTCACTTCTAATGAAAAGCCCACACCAGCGTGGGTGCCACTTCTCAGGTTAGGTTACGGGAGACGAGGCCTTCTGTCTGGCTCCCTCCCTCCCTCCCTCCTCTCTCTGTGCCCTTCTCTCTCTGTCTCTCTCCCCGTCTCTCTCTGTCTCTCTCCCCGTCTCTCTCTGTCTCTCTCCCCGTCTCTCTCTGTCTCTCTCTCATCAAGCTGACACAGTCTCTATCTCTGTCTCTCTCCCTCTCTCTGTCTCCAGCAAATCAAGCTGACGTGCTGGGAGCTGCCTTATTCAGAGGTTCACGTGTCGAGCGACCGAGGGAAGCCCTTGGCCAACAGCTTGGGAGTAACTGAGACCTCAGCCCAGCCATCCTCAAGGAGCTGGATCCTGACAACACCTTCTGAGAGAGCGTGGAAGCTGACCTACCTCAGGCCTTAAAATAACGGCACCGCAACACCTCGACTGCAGCCCTGAGAGGCCCAGGTGGAAGGACCCAGGTAAGCTGTGCCTGGCTTCTGGGCCCACACAGACTGTGAGATGATGGATGCTAATGTTCCAAGCACTAAGTTTGGGGTAATCTGTTGTACAGCAACACACAGCTAATGCACTACCTAGGTGCCACTGTGTAGATTAGTAAACCAAGGCCCAGAAGGGTCCAGGAATTTCCTGCAAATCATGCAGCTAGTGAGCTGCAGAGCTGGGACCTGAGCTGAGGCCGTCGGCTCCTCTGTCTCACTCCTGACCACTGTGTGTAGTAGTGATGGGGTCGGGTGCAGGAAGGAACAGGCCAAAGGTTTTCTCCCTCCCCCATCGCCGGGGCTCACCCCGGAGGGAGCCAAGAGAAAAGGTGGTCTTATGTTAACTCCATCAAATTGCACGTTAGTCCCAGACAGAGCATTTTCCTAAAATGTGGCCTCTGCACGAGTGTCTACATCCTGCTGGAGGCAGGTCTGGCTGAGGGAGTGCATGGGGAGGGGGCGGAGCCGGGGGCAGGGTGATGCTCTCAAGAACCCCTGGGAGCTGGGGCAGGCCTCCAACAGACATGCCACCTATCAGGTCACACTGCAGGCAGCACTTCTTTTTATCTCTCAAAAGCATGTGAAGTCCTCTAGTATTTGGTATTATTAATGTTTGTGTCTCCAGTGCCTCTTTGGGGCTTGTCATAGAAAGGGAGCTCTTAAAAGAATGTGCTTGTAACGAAATGAGTGAATAAATTAAAGGAAAAAGTGAATGAGCGGGCGGATGGGTGAGACGAGCGGTGATGACTGTCATATGGGCAGACTTAACACCCAGTTCACACAGGAAACGGTAGCTCAAAGGCCAGAATACTCCCTTCCCTAAGGCAGCTAGAGGAAGGCGGAGGCAACTGACATTTACTGAGCACCTGCTCCGTTCCAGCCTTGTCCCGAAACCATGTTTAAGCCCCACCCCAGTTTGATTACCCCATTTCCATTTTGCAAAGGGGAAACTGAGGCTCAGGAAGGCCATGTGGCCTGCCCAGAGTTACAGTGTCAGGCTTCTGAAGGCTACTGCCGACTCCAAGGCCACTGCTGTGCCTGCGTGGCATCCATGCCCGCTGCCGACGACAGGGAAGAGCGGTGCGCTCAGCCTAGAACGAGGGTCCTGTCCCGGTCCGCTGCCGACAGGACGGGCACGGACTGTTTATTCCTTCCATCCACGGGCTCTGTGCCGGCACTGGGCTAGGCGCTGGAGCAGTGCAATGTATGGGGTGGAACTTTGCTCCTGGAAAGTTGAGCGCAGGTGCGGGAACCCAGAGCAGGTGGCCACAGTGCGCTCACCCTGAATAATCAGCTCGTTCGCCCAGGCTCCTCGATGGTCTGACGGGGACCAGCTGCTCCCGGTCCGAACATGGACAGCTCAAGTTCAGGTTCCTGCGGGAAGCCCTCACTCTCCCTTAGGAAAGAGGAAAGAGGGCAGGAAGCTGCCACCCTGCAGTGCCAGCCTCCCACACGCAGGCTGCATCCTTCATCGCCGACGTGAGCCGTAAGCTACCTCTGCCGAAAGCAGATGCTCAGAGGGACCCGGGGACTTGCTGTGGTCCCAGCCAGGCCCTGGAAGGACATAAGGGCTGCCTGGCTCTGGAGCCCAAACCCTTAACCAGAATGCTGAGACGCACACGGACTGCTCTGCAAAGCCCTTCCACACACATGTACAAGTGCACACACGCACACGCACACACGCACACACAGCACGTGCACACACACTTCAGACCACACTGCTACCCCAACCAGCCCTGCTCAGGGAGGCTGCAGAGCCCCCCCCACCCCAACAGGATAAAAGTATTTTTGAAGGAATTCAGCTAGAATCCTCCATGTGGCCAGGGTCCCAGGAAACTCCCTGCCTCAGAGAATAAAATACCTACTCTACGCAGGACACTGCCCAGAGTTTTGTCTTCCAGATCTCGGAGCATGAGAAGCACTCAGGGACCCTACACCTGCAGCCGGTCACTCAGACCCTGGGGCAGGTACACAGTGGACGCAGTGACAAGGATCACTGCTAACAGCCATCAGAGCCCTCACTGGGCAGCGACCAGGCACCACTGGTTCATTCATTCCTCACAGCAGCCTGTTTTATGAGTTTTAAAGTGGAGGAAACACAATGCACAGCCCATTTAAACAAACAGCTCAAAGTCACGTGACAGGCAGGGTCTGAGCCCAGGCAACCTGCAGTCTTAACACTGCCTGATGCTATCGATCAGTCATAAGAATACAGAATGAGGGCGACATTGTGAAAACACAACAGAAATGAGGTAACCGGCACCTGTCATCAACCTAAGTGAATGACTGGGCGCAAGAGAAAGGGGCAAATTGGAGCACTCGTGCCCACCTAAAGGGCAGCCACTGGCCATGTCCTGGTGCCTGCGGTGTTCCCAGGGGTCCTGGTTTCCAGGTGTCGGCCCTGGGCTGGCCGTGCAGGGCCCACCGCAGGCCACACCGGCTTGCATGCTGCCCGGTTGCAACTCGTCCTCGGGAGCAGCAGGGCCCGGCCACGAGCCCCCGCTTCACTCCGCAGTCCCGCCATCGTGACACCTCTGATCGCCTGGCTCTTCCCAACCCCAGTCAAGACCCGCCCCGGCCGGCCGGCCCCCTGCCTGCCCCCCTCTGTAATCACTGAGGTCAGGCCTTGTCCCTCATCGCTGGAGTGATTTCTGAGCTGACGTAAATCTGACCCCATCTGACAAGCGAGATAACGGGGCTGCTGATTCACGGGCAGGTCGGAGCGGCTGGGGCACTGCCTCGGGGGCCCCCTGGCCCGGCCTCCCCTGCTGGGGACAGGCTGAGCCCGACTCCCGCCCTCGCCCTCGCCTCCCCTCCTCCCCCGAGCCCAGGGGGTGGCCTCCGGCCAGCTCACCAAGGGTAACGCGAACCAGTGGCAACCTTATCGTGAGGGGCACAGGAAACCGTCTGAAGAGAAGCCCCAAACCCTGGTCATGGCGGTTTCCTGCTAAGGGAGAGGATCGTGGGCAGTTTTCTCAACTTTTGTTTCTTCAATTCCTCATTTTTCTGAAGGAATATTGTATCATTTGTACAATAAAAGTAAAACATTTCAGGTTTTGGACTTTAAAATGAGAACCATAACATACATTTCTTGCTCTGGGCCAGTGGTTCTCACCCGAGCCAGCGCCATATGCCTGGCGGGCTCGTGGCAGCAGGACTCCTGGGGCCCACAGGCTCTCTGCCTGTCGGGCTGGGCAGGGGCTGGGACTGTGTTTCCACGTGTGCCCGGGCACTGTGCAGGCCGAGGCCCAGGAAGCACATTCTGGAACCATGCCCAGGAGCATTCTGAGAAAACCCACCGAAGTCAGGGAGGCGTCCGCCCAGCCACTCCCGCTCAGAACTGAGGCCCCCGACGGTCCTCTTCTGCCTGCTCTGGGTGACCCCTCTCCACGCCCCCGCGCCATCCCCACCCCCAGAACTGCCACCAGGCAACCCGGGCGACACAGCCACGGCGACATTAGTGCACCGTCAGCAGCTACAGCCCGAGCCAGGCTGAGTGCCGGCCCTTCCCTGTGCCAGCCACCTGGCCTGGGCAGTCCTTCGCCTCCTTCGGCCTCGGTGTCTTCACCTGTAAAGTGGGTGTGATGACCCTGCCATCTCAGTGGGTGACTAGCAAGAGTAAGGAGCTGGTCCAGGCAGGACCCAGAACAGAGCCGGCCTGAGGGGCACTCGGGAAGCGTCAGCCACCATTTCTCCAAAGCGGGACACACGTTACGTTAAAGAACGTATCCGGGGAGTACCTGTGAAGGTTTTGTCTGCAAAACGACATGGCGCTGCCATCAGGTGGCCCTGTAAACGTTTCATTATGATTTGGGGCAAAGGAGAGAGTCCTTCAGGCCAGTACGGACAGGTGGGCACGACATGGGGCGAAAGGAGGTTTTTTGGTTAACAAGGTATTTGGAGCTACAGGCATGATCAGAAGGAAGGACTCACAGGGAAGCTTTTTTCAGAGGGTCAGGGACATCCATGGGAGGTGCTGCATGAGCCTGGGGGCTCAGTCACTTCTTGGGTGTGAAGTACCCCAAACCCGGAATTCACCAGCCTCACCCGTCCGGGCGGTGAGGTCACGGTGTGGCTGGAATTCTGGCCCTGGCGCCAGCGGAGGCCTCTGCTCGCGGCTTCCTGAGTGACGCGTCCTGCCGAGGGTCCAGGATGCTGAAGTCAACGTCCCACGACTTGGGCTGCACCTCCCCCAAAGGGAGCCAGCCTCCCAGGCGTGCAGGGTAGGGACCTCCACCCCCAGGTCCCTGCAGGACTGCCCGTGTCAAAGCCGCTGGAGGCGCGAGGTCCGCCTGGGGACGGAACCTGGGGGCAGGCGGAGACGGAGGGCTCGGGGAAAAGCCGGGGGCCGGCTGGGATCTGGTGAGGGCTCTGTTTTTCAGAATAAATATTCCCAGGGCCATACGTGCCACAGGGGCAGGGCTCAGAGACGCATCTAAGACACTAATCAAGGCGGGGTGGAAAGGCTGGGAGCTGGGGGCAGGTGAGTTGGTGCAGCCGTGGATGCCCAGCCGTCAGGAGTGTGGAGAAGCGGCGCTGGGAGGGAAGGGACAGGCACACTCAGCTTGCTGGACAGGTACTGGTCCAGGGTCCGAATCTGAGGGTCGAGATCCAGGCTGCTGAGCTCTCTGCTCGCAACTTGGGGAACAGGGATGATACCTATGTCACAAAAGTAAGTGACTGCATTTGTTCGAGCCCACCTTTGCTTTCCGGACTGGACTGGACTGTTACTCTTGTTGCCCAGCATCTGTCCCTGGCATCCTGTCTGTTCTGAGTGACTACACAGCCCTCTGCAGCTCAGATGAAGCCGGGGAGTGGCTGTGGCCATAGAATTTATTGGGCACTTACTACCTGCTGGACCTGTTCTACATGATGGCACGTGTCACCTCATTTAACCACAACCACCCATGACACGGGGGGGAGAGGTTCTCGGTGCTCACCATGGACACCCCCACACCTCCTGCCCGGGTTGGTTGGCAGGTATCTCATTCTCGACGGAGAACAATGCGCGTCACTGCAGGCAGAAGTGGCTAAGGGCCCACGGCGCTGCCGCCCCATGTTTTCAAAGCTAGACTTCAGGACTCAGGACTCCAGAGCCATGGAGCAGCACCTTCTCCACCCATGCCTTCCCCACCACTGCCCGAGGAGACCATCCAGGGGAGGTGGGAGGCCCCCCACCGCCTGTGTGAGCAGGAACGGCCGGACCTCCAGGGAGGCAGCAGGGACTGATTGCTCTCGCTAAACCATGTCGTCATTCCAGGTTATGGGTGAGAACACTGAGGCGGAAAGGCTCAGCAACGCGTCCACGGTCACAAACCAGCGAGTGGCAGAGCTGAGAGTGGCGCAGGCCTGTCAATCTCTGGAACCTGTGTTCTTCCTTTCGTCTCACCTTGTTCATATCTTTGTGTCTCTCTTCACATTTTCCAGGATGGATATCGCCTTGTACCAGCTGCAACAGTGAAAGTGATCCCTGGGGGACCCACCTTTTTCCTGGATTTTTGGGGAGACCTATGACTTTGTACCTGGTGTCCTTGCTGGGTATACAGGAGGGTACCCACCAGAAGTTCTACTGGACATGCTACCGAGTGCATCCAGGAATTACTTGTCTGCAATTCCCTTTATAGTCACATACTAGTCACACCTGACCCAAGGGAGAATTAGCGACTGATAACCTTGTGGATGTGTCAAAGCCCAACGAGTTTATTTCCTAAATATCAGCCACACTATCACGCCTCGACACCTGCTCTTCACAGTTTGCAGAGCATGTGTAAGTAGATTGGGAAGTGGTACCATTTTCAAAGTCCCAACAAATCTGCATTTTGCTAATACTATTTAAATGGCCCCATTCTGGGGCCTGGAGGCCCAGCTGATAGTTCACACCCCTGGGCCAAGGTCACAGGGCACATTTGTGGCCATGGTGGGCACACAACGAAGACCCTCAGATTTCAAGCCCAGCAACTGGAAGCACACAGAGTTCCTCCAGGTAAGAGAAATGGGGGGCTTAGAATAAGTCTCCTGGACCCGGCAGAGAATGAGGCTCCCCTCATTTATTCTATTCAGAAGAGAAGTGGCACTTGAGAAACAACTGTGACCATAAATCCCAAGGGATTAGGTATCTGCCACTCTCCTCCCGATCCTACCTTTTAGGTAGTACCTCCCCGCCCCCAAACAGGCGCCCTTCCTCTGGGTTCTGGCAGATCGTATTCCAAGGACAGCAGCCGTGTAGATCCTGCTCCCCAGGCTACTCTGCAGTGTGACTGTCCCACTCAGGAGACAGAGTCGATTTACCTGCCTACTGACTCGGGCCGGCCCGGCTGCCCTGACCAACAGAATGCAGGAGACGTGACATTCTGGGGTCTGAGCTCCGTCAGGAAGAAGGCGCAGCACCTTCCCCCCCCCATGCCTTGCAGAACGTGAGCCAGTGTGCAAGAAGTCTGACGACCCTGAGGCCTCAGTGCCAGGAGAAGCCAAGACGAGCCACGAGAGAAGCCACGAGAGAAGCCACGTGGAGAGCTTCCCGCAACTGAGCTCCAGCCGAAGCCAGCATGAGTCTGCCGCCCTGTGAGAGACCATCTCAGAAGACCATCCTCCAGTCCCGAGGAGCCTGCTCAGTTGATGCCACACAGATTAAAGAAAAGTCTCCCTAACTGCATTATTTTCCAACTGCAGAATCATAAACAGATATAACTGTTACCGTTAAATTTCAAGGTGGGTTATTATGCAGGGAGGACAGCCAAAGCCCTCCGTGGCACTGCCCCATCAGAGCAGTTATTCTAAACATTTGGAACTGTCTCGGTATTTGCTCCCTCCCTATGTGGACTCCCTGGGGCTTGTCCCTGTGGAGCAGCCTCAGCCCAGGACAATGCCTGGCACACAGTAGGCATGCAGAGGCCTTGCAGGAAGAGTGTGGTGACTTCTCCTGCCCGGCATGCAGCCCAGCCACACACCTGCAGCGCTGCTGCCCACTGCGCCGTGGAATGGCACCTCCCGACACAGTCTGTCTCCACCTCCGCCTGCGCCCGGGATTCGGGGCAGCTCCCAGACAGTGCTGGACTTAGCCAATGATAAGCGTCTTCTCGGCACATGGCTGTTCTGTGATTTAAAGTGCTTGTGTTAAGAGGGCCGTGAAAGGTTCCCTGATTTTCCACAGGCTCCAGAGCTGTAGGTAAAATTTAATTAAATGGATCCCTGCAGTGATGTGCCCACTGCTCCAAATCAAGTGCAATTAGTTTCCTTTCCTGCCCTTTACCAGAGAAAGTGCAGGGAAGGGGCCTGGCTGGTAACGTGCTGCGTGCCTGAGGCCCAGGAGGCTTCTCTCCAAAGGAGGAATCGCAGGGCCTCGGGAAGGGCCGGGGTGGGGAACCTGAGCTCGAGCAGAGTACTCGTCCCACCTCCCTCCCCGCCTCCGACCTCCCAAGCACCCTGGGCTTTGGTCTTCTCCCTGCTGAAACACTGCTGTCCTCCTTGTCTCCAGTCAGCACACCCCACACCAGGCACCCGCTTAAGTCAGATTCCCCAACCACCACCGCTTGTTAATTCACAAACCTAACGTTCCCTGGAAGGCATCCAGGGAAGTCAGTGTTTCACCTTCTGGCCCATTTCCTCTTCACGTGGCCCATCCCTGGCCATGGCCTGAGCGACTGGCTGAGTCCTGGCTAGTGAGACCTGACAGCTGGGTTCCAGGAATGCTCTTCCGCCCTGAGGAACAGAAACAGTGGGGAGACCAGCCTCTGCTTCAGGCCACGAGCTCCGCTGTGTGCAAAAGTGATGCCCAGGCTGGAGGCAGCCTTCAGATGGCCTGAGGCAGCCCCAACATTGCAGGAAAGGTCGGAGGGAAAACTCAGACATCGTAGGGAAGGGTGGCTGGAAATGCAGAGAAGACCTAGTGCTTGATGACCTATTTCATCCACTGTGCCCATTCTGAACATCTCCACCTCCAGACCCCACTCCACGTAAGCTCTAGCTATGCTGTTTCAAGGAAACACTTACTACTACTACTAATAATAATAATAATAATCCCTTATTAATGAATTATAGAATGATTCAGCCAAAGGGAACTGGGACGCCATGTTTGGTTTAGACGGACCAAGCTTTATCCAGGGCCTGACCTCCCAGAAGTGTTGCCATTTCTCCCCAAACAAGATATTAACTTGGAGAGGAGAGCTCCTTCCGGGGGGTTACCAGCACAGCCTGCTGCAGCTTTAAACATAAGCAAGATCCTGCCAAGAAAGCAGAGAAGAGAGGGACTCCGGGCAGAGGAACCGGCGTGCAGAGGCCGGGGGTAGCAGAACGGTGGAGTTTCGTGCCGGAGCTCAGGAGAGCTGTTGCTTCTTTAAGTCCCCTGGTGGAAGCCGTCACTCCTTCCTCTGCACGCCTCACTCAGAACACATCGCGTTGTAATACAGTTGAGTCTATTTCTCCCAAATGCTGCAAACTGAAGCACCACGTCTTCCGTTGGTGTCCTCTCCCCCTATCCAGGGCCTACAACATGCTAAGCACTCCAACAAGTGCTTCTGAGTAAGTTCATGGAGCATCGCGTTAGAGGTGCCGGGGGGAAAGCTGCCCTGGATGACCTGGGTCTGAGTCTGCGCACGGGAGCTGCAGGGGGGCCCACAGAGGAGATCAACGTAACTCCCACGCTCATCTCTTCAGGGCGCCCTTGTAACAGCTCCCAGTGGGAAAGTCCCTGCAGACGCCAACAGCAAAGGCAGCTGCTCTACACTTGCACGGCCTCCTGGGGACAGGCGACCAGCACACAGAAACAGGCCTGCGAATGTGGATTGGAGCCCTATCCTGAAGGTTACACAGCTGCAGATGAGGGTTATTAGCCTTCAGGACATTCGCAGAGCCTCTCACCTCGTGACCTAGCCCAGCCACAACCCTCACAGAACCCCTGCCATTCGCCAACCAGCTCATTTGAACAGTTTTAGGGTAAAAGCCACTGTGCTGGGGGCTGGAGGTGCCTAGAGGCTATGTGATCACAGCTTCAGCAGATGAACAGAGCGGCTATGAGTGGCGAGGGCTCGTCAGCAGTGCCTGTGCCCAGGCTCACGCTGCATGGGACCAACAGACCCACCCAGCCCTGGCTTCACAGTGTCTGTGCTACAAGTCTCTGACTCAGCGCCTCACCTGGACTTTTATGAAAACTACCTGTTTCACACGCACATTCACTGCTCTATCTCTACCCCGGCCCTGTCTTTTCCCAGGCTCAGGCCCAGGCAGTATCCTGCCTTCCTTCCCTCGGTTGTCAAACAGGTTCTCTGAACTTCTCACCATGGCCAGTGGTTAGAACTGGGCAGCTGGGAGCAGACAGACCAGGGTTTAAACCCTGGCTTTTCCTTTATTGATTTTCTCATGTATTCACTCATTCAATAAATATTTTCTGAGAGCTTGCCATGTATCAGACAGCGTACTAGGTACTGGGCAGTGACCAAGCCAGAACGGGTCATAAAGCTCGTTACCTTCTTGTGCGTAGAGGTGGGGGTGGGGGTAGATTCAAATATCTTATGTTCAATACGTGCTATTATTATTATTATTCATTCGATGCATCATTTGGGATTAGGTTTGGTTATAACAGAAAAGCTAACAACAGCTTAGACAAGACATATTTTTCCTTTGACATAAATCTAGAGGAAAGCCGCCCTAGCGCGCTGTGGGCCAGCGGTCTGCGGGGACCAGGCCCCGGTCCTCAGCGCTCCGCGCTCCGCCCCTCGGTCCGCAGCGGCTCTGAGCCCCCGCCACCCCGGGACGCCGACAGCCGGACTACAGGCCCTGCCGCTCGGCCCGCTCTGGCCCCAGCAGGGGTCGGCCGCAGGCGGGCGCCGGGAAGCGCTGGTAAGCGCCGCGGCCAGAGCAGCCTCGGCCACCAGCGGACGAGCCCCGGCGCGCCAAGGCCCAGGCCCGTCTCCCAAGGTCACCCCTGGAGCGCGGGCGACACCCCCGCCCCAGGCCCCGGCGGGCGGCCCGCCCTCATCTGCCGCCAGCCCCCCACCGGCCTCGCCTCCCTCCCCCCCCAGGGCCTCGGGGTCACCCAGCAGCTCCCTCGCCAACCCGGCTCAGGGGCACCCTGGGGGACGCAACCGAAGCCGTGTCTACGGCGGCCACTGAGGCCCCGGCCGCCCCACCCGCAGGGCAGCAGCAAGGGGGCGGGAGGGTGGCCCCTGCTGCAGAGGACGGGTCTTAGGGTCACGCAGGACACCGGCAGGGCCGCGAGGGGGGCACAGGAAGCTCGGAGGTGAAGCTCTCAGCCTGCGAGGCGCATCCCCGTGAGATCAGCCATTCTATGGGGAAGGGGCGGAGCTCCCGGAGGAGGAGGGCGGGGCTTCCGGAAGGAGGGAGGGCGGGGCTTCCGGGAGGAGGGAGGGCCGAGGGTTCTAGAAGGAGTAAGGGGCGGGGATTCTAGGAGGAAGGGGCTGGGGTTCCGGGAAGAGGGAGGGCCAGGGGTTCTAGAAGGAGGAAGG
Source organism: Miniopterus natalensis (assembly GCF_054644295.1). Taxonomy (NCBI): domain Eukaryota; kingdom Metazoa; phylum Chordata; class Mammalia; order Chiroptera; family Miniopteridae; genus Miniopterus; species Miniopterus natalensis. The sequence goes on along the minus strand of NC_142083.1, from coordinate 102,893,939 downwards.
GGCGGGGATTCTGGAAGTAGGAAGGGACGGGGGTTCTAGAAGGAGGAAGGGGCGGGGTTCTAGAAGGAGGAAGGGGCGGGGACTCAGGGAGGAGGAAGGGGCGGGGATTCTAGAAGGAGGAAGGGGCGGGGGTTCTAGAAGGAGGAAGGGGCGGGGACTCAGGAAGGAAGGGGCGGGGATTCCGGGAGGAGGAAAGGGCGGGGATTCCGGGAGGAGGAAAGGTGTGAGGAAGTATTAGGTGAGAGGAAGGGACCAGGTGACGGTGGCCAGCGCATGGAGCCTCACAGCCCTAAACGCAGGAGTCAGTACGTGCACTTGGAACAAGGCGTCGGGGTGATCGACGTGGGGAGAGCCCACAGCGGGAGAAATGGCCTCCAGCTCGGGGGACAACGGGCCTTGGAGGAAGTGGGGAAGTCTGGGGTCAGGCCCAACTAGATTTATGCACAAAAAGGGGTCTGCAAGGCCGTTAGGAGGGAAGGGCAGCAGGGCTGCGCAGGACCCGTGGGCACACCATGTGTCAAAGTGAACACAGGCCACCATCCTTTATCCACAAAACTAAAATCCAAAACCAAAAGGCTCTGAAACCAGAATGTTTTCACAGCTGATCCTGGTGACAGAGCCTGAGCTAACCTGATACAACAGCTCGTTTAATTCTCATGTTCCCGTTTTCAGGGCGTGACTGTGTGTCAGCAGGTTGCCCGTGAGTTTGTAGACAGGGCACTGCCCAGACCCTCTGGGATGGTACATACCACGCTGTTTTTCTAAAATAGCAGTGAGTCTAAATTCCAAACGTGCCAGGGTTTGGGTGAGGGGATGTGAGTCTATGTCAATGAAATCTTGTGTTTGCCAAGCACTTACTCAGGCACTTCTCTAAGCACCTCAGCAACCCTTCTGGTGTGGCAGGTACTGTTAATATCTTTTGTGCACAGATGATAAAATGGATTTTTAAGGAGGCCACTAACCTGCCCAGACTCACACAGCCGGGAAGTTTCTACGCCGGTGCTCAGAGCCCCCAAGGCGGCACCCTCAGCACAGCACCCGGCCGCCTGCACTGCTGTAAGTACGGCAAGCGCGGTTGGCTGTCCTACTGACTCACAACCCTCCCCTTCCTTCCCTCGCCTCCCTGTCCAGGCCTTTCCCTTCCCATCCACTTCCCATGGCTCTGTGGGCCTGCGTTTGCCAGTGAGATGTTCATAGAGGTGACGTGAGCAAAAGCTAAACGTGCTCTGCGCTGGGCTCGACCTCTCACGCTCCTGTGACTTATTATGGACAAAGCAGGACGCAGGTCGCTGCGGGAGTCTGAGTGGGGAGAAGCAGACCAGCCCGAACCCACCCGGAGCCCGACGCGGAGCTGCCTCCCCAGCTGGCGGGCGCAGGGGGAACTGAGACTGCGCTGCAGGCCCTGGGGCGGGGTGCTCCTCACTCAGCATTATCGCAGCAGCAGCTGCTCATTTCATCGCTGAGCTTGAGGTGGGTATGGGAGGACTGTCTGACATGAGGATCTCAAGCTGACTTCAGCCATATTGGGAAGTATCCAAAAAATAAGGTGAAACATCGAGTTACTACTTCCTCCCCATCAGCACACATGCACTCCCTTAACACCCGTCAGCTGCTTCCCTTTAAGGACAAAACCCCAAATCCTTAGCATAACCCAAGGTCCTCCTGCCTGGACCCGGCTTGGCTCAGCGGCCCGGCCACAGTGCACCAAGCTTCCCCTTGCGCTGTGCGCTCCCGACCACCCTGGCACCATTCAGTTCCTCAAATGTGCACATTCCTTTTGCCACAGGACCTTTGCACGTGCTTTTCTTATTGGTAGAAATGCTCTTTAACTCGCTCTGCCTACTTAACTCTCAGTTTGTCATCTCCTTCTAGAAACCTTTCCTGAGCCCTTTGGTAAGCCGATTTCCCGTTACATGTGCTCTTAGCACCATGAGTTTCTCTTTCATTTCACTTAGAATAGTTGTAATTTCACATTTGTTCATAAAATGTGGTCGGTGTCCATCTCTGCCACTACAATGTGGTCGGCGTCCCTCTCTACTTCCTGAAAGCAGCTAGTCTCCCTGCCTACCCTCGTTTCCCCAGCATCAGCTGGGTCCTGACACGTGGCTAGTACATTTGTTGAATGAAGGGCTGCCGTGGGTGGCAGCTCACACAGGAGCGAGGACAGCGGTTGGCCCAGCTGCCTAAAGCACCCACGAGCAGAAGCAATCCGTCCTCCATCGGCCCTTTCAGCCCCAGCAGCCCTTCTCCGAGGCTCTTCCAGGACAGATCCCTCGTGAGGCCGCAGTGTGCAGGGGATGCACCCCTCTGCTCTCACCCAGGGAACGTGACCTCCCTCCCCCAGTGCAGCGTGGCCCAACCACGTGGCGGGTGTTCCTCTGGTCCCTCGGCATCCCCACTGCCACCTTCCCGTCCAAGGACTCCTGCAGCCGGGGGCGGATGAACCGCCTAGAGGCCGCCGTGCCCCAACAGGCCGTCTGACACCGGCGCAGCGGCGAGTCGGGCAGCAGGCCGCGGCAGCACTGCCCCTCAGTCCCTCCCTGGCACGGAAAAAGCCGCCTTGGATCTTCCCGGTGCGGGCGGAAAGGGGCCACATGCTAACCCTGAGAAGCTCCGGGAGGCTGGGTGGTGGCCTTACGGACTCAGAGACCTAAGGTAACCACACAGCATGGGCCAAAATTGAAACCTTCCAACTAAAAGCAGTTCATGACGTAGTCGTATCCTAGCCGGATATTTTCCCTGACAGAAGTCTTTACCTTAACTGAGCCTGTCTAGTGTCTTTTTGCATCTAGGATCATACACCTTTGGAACGTCAGAGTGAGCCCCTTTTTCCCGACCCCTCGGTACAACCTCCCCCCGGAGCGGAGACCACAGAGCCCATGCTTGTTACTGCTGTCCTGTTAACTGTCCTAACCCACGTAGGTGAAAAGAGGAAACCCGGAGATCTGCCCCCCATTTTGCCTTCTCCTGCCTCCCTAACCGTCACCAACGGATTTCATGTAACCCCCTGACATCTTCCGCTTTGATTCTGATGTATAAAGTGAGTGGTAAAGCTGCTGTTTTCTGGTGCATTTTCTCAATCCCTTGAGATTTTGCTTCCTGGCAACTGTCATCAGTTTGGCTCAAAGAAACTCAAACAATTCTTACAGGTTTGGACATTTATGTTGACACGAGTAACCGGGGATCTGAGATCCGGCAATAAGAGGACATGGGTAGGACCAAACCATGGCTTTATTTTTAATCTGAATGACAGAAAAGGACATCCCAGCATTCACACAATATTTGTGAGTTCAACAAACGAAATATTCAATAAACTGAATAATTAAGAGATACCCTAGGATCATTTTGATCAAAAGATGGAAGCCAGTGTCTGCATGGAGGTGAGATGGTGGAAGCAGTGTCTGCATGGAGGGGAAAGGAGGGGAGATGAGGGGAGATGGTGGAAGCAGTGTCTGCATGGAGGGGAGATGAAAGCTACATGCAGGACCCTGTCCTTGAAAATCGGCCACAGGCAAGTAGAGCACCAGGAACTAGGACTTAACCAAGGTCACCTGCAAGAGCTGCACAGACTGAGCAAGTTCTGCAGAGGGGAAATCAAGGTGGAAGGACAGGGTGGGAGGAAAAGTCGGCCTGCCTGCTCGGAGGGCACGTCGGTGCTGTCCGCTGGGCCTCGGGACTCATCTACACTGTGATGCTCGGCTCCTCCCTCAGGTCCTCCCTAGAGACACTCACTGGAGCGCGGAGGAAGGAGGTGGTGAGCTCCCCGTCACGTGCTCATGGTAGGCAAGCCCGGGGAAGGACTCAGCTGGGACGCCCTCCCCTGTGGGCAACAAGGAGAAAGGCCCTAACATGCAGGTATTTCCAAGGCGTTTGTTGAGAGAGAAAAAGCAAGTTGTCAGATAAGATGTTACAATTTTTTCAAAATAACAACACTGTGATTTTCTGCTGCCGTGTATCTGTGTGTAACTGTGGGGGGTGGCGCGATGGGCTGCACCACAGACTGGGACAGCGGTCCCTGGGGGAGGGCGAAGGGGCCAGGAGAGGTTGGCACTGCCCATAGGACTGTTCATCTCACAAGGGATGGTAAACTAGTGAAATTAATTTTTTTTTAAAAATCAAGTTGTTCAAAAGCAGGACTGAGTAACAAGGAAGCCAAGGACCCTTGCTGAGCGACCCGGCAGCAGGGGGAGGGAGAGGGGCTCAGAACGAAACCCAGGTGCCCTGATGCCCAGGCGGCTCCGAGGGCTTTTCCTGACGGCTGGTCCCTGTGGACATTCTCAGCCCCATGCCACCTCCGGGTTCAGGAGCCCCTGACAAGAGTGGGGAAGGAGGCTGTGTCGTGATGGACAGGAGCTCCGAGCAGGGACAGGAAGGTGACCACACCTCCCAGGTGGAGACAGTTTCCCAAACACCATCCGACACGGAGCTTATTTAAAGTTTTTACAAATTGTTGAGTCTAAATGTGCAAAGTACATTTACTCCCTGGCGCAGGAAAGGGCCAGGCAGACAAGGAGGAAAAAGCACAGGGCAGGAGCGGCCACTCAGGAGCCCACCTGACCCCGCCTGACCCCTCCTCACCCCGCGTGACCCGCCTCAGCCCACAGGCCTGACCCCACCTGACCCCACCTGACCCCGCCTAACCTGCCTCAGCCCACAGGCCTGACCCCGCCTGACCCCACCTCAGCCCACAGGCCTGACCCCGCCTGACCCTTCCTCAGTCCACAGGCCTGACCCCGCCTGACCGCCTTAGCCCACAGGCCTGACCCCGCCTGACCCCACCTCAGCCCACAGGCCTGACCCCGCCTGACCCTACCTCAGTCCACAGGCCTGACCCCGCCTGACCCTACCTCAGCCTACAGGCCTGACCCCGCCTGACCCCACCTCAGCCCACAGGCCTGACCCCGCCTGACCCCACCTGACCCCACCTCAACCCACAGGCCTGACCCCGCCTGACCCCGCCTGACCCCGCCTAACTGCCTCAGCCCACAGGCCTGAGCGCCGTGCCAAGACTCAGGGCGCTCAGGACGCCCGGGGACTGCGTGCTCCGCAGGTGCGGCTTATCTCTGGGGTCCGTCGTGGGTGGTTTACATCAGAACTGGCCCCCGGAACTGCTAACGGGCCCCACAGGGACTCTGGCCTCCTCTCTGGCCAGCGCCTGACTCAGCCCCGACGCTGAGCACTTTACAGGCACGATGCTGTTTACCAGGGGCCAACCTTTCGGAAAGCAGAGCTTCAATGTGCAAATGCAGAAGCCTGGGAACTAGACAGAAAGGAAGCCGCCCATATTTTCAATGGCCGCACATGTCACGCGATACGTGCCAAGTGCACCCTGAATGAAGGGCGCGGACCCGCTGTGTGGCTTTGCCCCCCCCGCCCCGTCTCTCCTCTCAGCGGGCTGTGCCCGGCGCTGGGTGCGGCGCAGCTCCGCGCTCTGTAACCTGCATCTTCCCTGATGCACAAACGCCTCCAGTAGCCCCCAGCCTCCCGAGCTGAGCGGCATTCCCCAGACTCGAGGTACGAGGATGTACTTCATCCATCCTTCATGTTGGAATAATCGTCACACCCTGTAGGTGCGCAGTTGTCCATCCTCTGGGGCACCCCGCATGCTTACGGGTGCCCGGTGCTGGGGACGTGGGGAAGCTGGGGTGGGCAGGGGCTCCCCTGACAGCCTCCCATTAGTGCCACGGTTCTTTGTCATTCCGTGTTGCCGAAGTGAGCTGTTTAACGAGCTGCTTGGTTTATTTACTTAATTTTTAAGATAAAGAAGAAAATCACCCTGCAGCTACCACAAGGTTTATTTTTAAAATGAAACAGGGCAGAGAACACACATTACAGTAAACTTCAATGTGAAATACAGTCTCCACAGAGAGAATTCTACAGAGAGACGGGTTGTTTCAAAGAGTAAGTCAGCCTGGGGTGATGACAGCCTTCATTCCCTCTGAGAGGGAACTTGGACGCGCAATGACCTGCCTGCCCGAGGCTGTCATGAGCTGAGCTGCAAACAGAACCTGTGGTACAGCCCTGGGAGCCTGACTGCCCAGCACACGCGCAGAGTGCGTCCACTCACTGACTCGCTTCTTCCAAAGTCCCGCTATTGGCCGGGTTTTTCAGAACCCACTCTGTGCTGTTCATCTTGTGACAAACACTCGGTCATCTCTGGTTCCTCCTTCCCTGCTCCCCGAGTTTGGGGCCCCAGGTCCTACAGTACTGCTGAGTTCTGGAGCCCATCAGCCAGAGCAATCCCCACGACCTCAGACTTGTTGCCAAATGATCTGGGACGAAGTGACACAGGGACATTCTATTGTCCTCCCAATTCTTTCAACCCCCACACTAAGTGGCTAATTCTGTCCCAGGGACTAAGCTGTCATTCACTCATTGATTTGCTCAGTAAACACTGAGCACCGAGCACAGCCAGAGCTCCGAGGGCAGATGAGAGAACAAAGAAGTCCTGCCTCGTGGAGCTCCTTTGTGTGCTGGGAGGCGGCAGCGACGACGCACCCATGGACGGTGCGAGCGTGGATTCGCCACTGGGACACAGATGGCACTGGGCCGAGCAACGGGGCTGCAAGAAAACCACCTTGGTCTGGGTGGTCGGGGAGGGCCTCCCTGGAAGCTACTGTCTGAGGTGGAACCTGCCTGAGAAAGAGCCGGCCAAGCGGAAACTGAAAGAAAGCGTGTTCCAGGCAGGACGGCGAGAGCCAAGGCCCCAGCGGAAATAAAGTAGATGCAGTGAGAGAACAGGAAGAAGGCCACTGGCTGGCTCTTCTGGTTGCAGCCCCGAGTGTGGGGGGAGGTGGGGGGCGATGAGGTCGGTGAGGAGGCCAGGGAGCAGGTGCCCTGGGCCGGGAGGACTAGGTAGGGAGCCCGTGTTCCCTGGAGTGCGGGACCTCTGCTTTGAGAGGCTCTTTCATCCATCTGGTCAACCTACTTCATGCTTCATTCTCACAACAGAACTGAAGATCTCTTCTGAACCTCTATTCGTATGATCTGTGTGTAGCTCTTATAAACCTTCTTCCTGGGGACTTGGCTCTGCTCTCCATGCCCCTGATCAAGACTTGCAGACTCACCTAAAAAGGAGATCTCCCCAGCCCACGGCACAGCTGAACTGACTCCAACATTCCGGTTCATTCTGTGAATCTCTGCTTGTCCATGGAACCCATCTAATTCTGCTCTGTTTACCTTTAGGACTTGACACCTCGGGCATGTTGGAATCAAGTAAGCACACCCTAAGTCCACAGCCTGTCCTCACAAAGGGGGCGTCCACCTGGTCCCATGTCCTTCCCTCCGGCTGACCCTGTGCCTGATCCTAGCATGACTGTCCAGACCGTGCTCACCACACTGGCCCCAAACAGTGCTGCTCAGCTTAATCGCCAGACCTGATTCACTGGACTTAGCTCCAGGTAACTCTGGGCTGTTTCAAAAACTCAAATCTGGAGATTTGTCACAATTGAGGACATTTAAAAATTACTTTCAGGCTCTGATGGCAATTTCCAAAGAGCAGTTCCCAGAATAGCTGGGAAACTGCCAACCAATTGGAATAAAACTCTGACCTCCTCAGGGATCTACTTGGAAGACGGATGGCATCCATGTGGGTGCACATGAACCAACTTATTTGTTAATAACTGGCTTTATTACCTACCCAGCACCCATGTGCTTGGTCACAATGCCTGCAGCACAGTGGGGTCCAGAGTCTTATCTGGTAAATTAGGCACCAACTGGGAGAGCCAGGGCAGCAAAGCTGAAGAATCATGTGAAATATCTGCCTTTGGGGCAACAGCTCCTTCCATGGCATGGTTTCTGGACCCTTCATCACCCTGGCTACCCTGTTTTTGCCTGTGGTTTTCAATAAGCATTGTTTTAAGTGGTACTGAGGATGGAATCCTCTCCAGTGCAGTCTGAACCACGCAAAGAGGCGCGCTGGTAAGCTTCTCTCCAGAGAAGGCAACGCACTGCCCGCAGGCCAGATCCAGCTCCCACATGTGACTGCTTGGATCAGGATAGTGTCTACTTTTAAAAATACTGTCAACATTAAAACACTGGAAGGGAACCCATAAAATCAAGGTCTCAAAGCTCTCTTAACACAACTGCAAGACCTGCCCACATTGGGTCCACCTGGCTTCTCAGGCAACAAACAGCTGGGGCCCTTTAGCATCTGCTCCCTTTGGGGATGAGCTCGCATTTGCCACCATTCCCTCCTGGTCCAACAGGTACATGAGTTTCTGATCTCTGCATGTCGGCTTCACAAGCCAAACAATTAACCGTGGCAAACATCTGATCTGGAGTCTCAGGGCCAACTTTCTACATTTGGCCAGAAAGCCATCACGGACCCCTCACCAGGAATGAGATATCTCACAGGGCCGGGGCTACAGTCCTGAGCAGGGAGGCGGCGCTGCTGTGGCGGGACCTCCAGCTTAGCAGAGGAGAGGGTCAGCCTCGCTGGCTAACCGCAGGTAAGAAGTACTTCCAAGGAGAAGCAGAGAGCACCATGAAGACAAATAAAACTGCCTTCTCCAGGGACCAGGGGGACTTTCTCTTATACAGTGACATTCAGCGGAGACACCAAGGACAGGGAAGTAGATGGGACGCGTGGGACACGGAGGAAGGAGAGTCCAGGACGAGGAATGCAGGCAGGCAGGAGGCTGGCACAACCTGGGAACTGAGAGACGGCTTTTTTCTCTTATTTTTATTGTTAATACTATAGATAAACGCTTGGCAGAATTTCATTACCCTTTCTTCCTTAGGAACAGGTACCAACTCCCTATCGCGACAGCGATCTTTCCAATATGCTCGGTATTGTTGAGTCAGAGATGGGGCGTGAGTGCTCCTAGCTGGGTTTTCGTACACAAATGCAAGAATCGCTGGCGGAAAATGCACACTGCTTTTTTTCCCCCCTAAAAAGGCAATGAAATATCTGTAATTCATAAGCCCCCAACCTCACTCTCACCGGCCTGTGACTACAAAATGAGATTATGCTCTGCGTTCATATGCAAATTACTATGGCCAGAGGCCCTGCAACTGTCTCCCAGCTGTTTCTGGGAGCTGCTGGGCTCCCGTGTCCAGAGCGATGCATGGTTCCTGTTTGCTGGGAGCTTCTTGTCTTGCACCTGCTCATGCAGCACTTGGCTCTGGGACAGGAGACTACTGTCCAGGTCCCAAGGGACAGTCCTGGGAGTTCCAGCACTTGCCCTGCAATGTGAATTCAGAAGCACTCCTGAAGCTGGAGAACATGGGCAGGGCTGCCCCCGAATGCTGCCTGCCCCGGAGGCCTGTGCTGAGGGGGCATCTCCAGGCTTCTACACCCCTCCTGCCTCCCAGCGGCCCCCAGTGGACCCTCGGTAATGCAGAGCCGGGATGCTTCTCCAGGTCATCTTGAGCTAAGTGCCACATCTCTCTGTTCTTATTTCTGTATTTATGAAACGGATACACTCAGCAAACATCATCATGTTCCTGGGGAGACAGAGCAGTAAACAAATGTAGATGCATCCGGTACACTCCGAACGGGATCCGTACAAGCCTCTCACAGGAGGTTAGAGCCCTGCCCACGAAAGCTCTAATCACCACCGCGGTGCAGGCCAGACAAGGTGGGACAGTGCCGGCCACAGGGCCTCAAGGCCCAGCAGGACCTAGCCTCTCCCCAGCTGCATCTCCCGCCGCCTGCTATGCACACCCAGTGACACACACGGTGCCTCTCGGTGCCTCCTTGGTCCAAAATGCTGTTTCCCTGACTGGAATGTCTTTTCCATGACCAACAGGTAAGCAAAATCCCACAAGGCTATTTGAAACTAAGATAATTCAACTCAAGGGAGAGGAGGGGAGGGGAGGCTATTGACAGGTATGTGTAACTGAAGAGTCCATGGCAATATTTCAAGCACAACTTGGTCTGGGGTTCAAACGATAGCAGGACAGAATTTCTTTTTGTTTCTTGTCTGTCGTTTTTTTTATATGGATTCCATTCTTACCCCCGAGAAACTCACCACCTGGTGGCTGTAGTTCCCATTTTCTCTCTAGCTGGCAACCAGCTAGACAGATGTTCAACTCTCACTATTAACCCAAAGAACTGTCCCAGAAAGGTATCACCTTGTCCCTAGTTGGTTCAACTTGTTGGCCAGAAGATAGGGTGCCCTAAGTCAGAAGCCAAGTCCACGTAATGCAAAGCACAAGGTCCCAGAGATGCCCAGAGCCCCATAATGTCAAATGCCAGGCGCTGGGTGACAAAAAGCATGAAGACCCGGGACTGCTACTCCTGCAACCACACTCTCCACTTTTCACCTGAAGTGTTCCTGCTCTGCCTTCAAAAACTCCTTTTCCTCCGATGTGAAATAGTGCAAAGCTAAGAAGGCAGGTACCCTGTACTCTGGGCATCTCACCTGCAGACCGATCCCATGGACTGTGATGTGTGCAAATCTGTTGCTGGAGGAGCCTCAGCAGCAGGACCCACCCTACCCATCCCTCTGTCCCACAGGTAGCACCTTTCCCAACACAGAGAACATGCGCAGTAAGAGATGATCAATGGATCACTATCTATACATTTTTGGCCTCAGTTTTTTAATTATCTTTATCAAACTGCTGGCTACATTCATCATGGGCCCAAGAAATCCTCCCAGATCTTATTTTCGTCCCCTTTTTATGTGAACAGATTCCAGGTTGGTTTTCCTTCCCATTGGGTGAAAATGCAATCCAGATTTTAGACCTAAATACCAGCCTGCCTTAGTCCCTGGTGAATTTCACCTTGGGTCTCTGCTGTCCACCTTGACCAGGTAGTTTTAAGTCCTGACTTGTTTGTGCCTCTTAGTTACTATGATATTCAACTTTGTGTTAGCTGCATATTTGACTAGAAGGCCTTTTGGGTCCTCATCAAATCACTTCCCCAAATAAAAAAATGTTAGGCTGGACAGAACTAAACACAGAGGGTCATCAGTGGACCCACGGATCATAAATGGGAGTCTCTCTCCAGAGACAAAAGGGACTATCCATCACGTGCCAGGGTTTGACAAGCAGGCCAGCTACACAGCGGAGTCATCATCAGCTACACGCATCACCGTCTGACACGTGGAGAGGCTCCCTGGGTTACTCAGAAGTCAAGGCCTAGTAGCCCTGCACGCTCTCTTGGCCCCATAGAGGTTTTTTAAACTTGACTTTTTTCATATAACTTGGGAGATTCCATCTAAAGGTCTCAATTTCTGGCTTTTAAAAAAGGCCCCGAACCTAGCAACACGGGGTCCATGTTAGCAAAGTGTAGCCAGCAGCTGCAGCTCAGCACTGAGACAGAGCATCGGCCAGTCTGCCACGTCCGCCTGCTCCCCCACCTGCCCAGCCGCATCAGCGCTGGAACCCACGGGCCTGATTCCCCACATTGCTCTCATGAGCTAAAGCAACCATTGCGTGCTTAGGAGGGCACCACTCCAGATGCCCACGCGTGGTTCCCAACCGGGGCTCAGACAGGAAAGCGAACCACCTCAGCCTGAACATCTCCGGTTCCAGAAGCCCAAGGCGCCACAGCACCGATCCTGACCCTCCTTGCAGAGCTGATCATTGCTGCTTTCTCACAGGAGATACAACTGTCCCCCAGCCTCCCTGCTTCTTCCGCTAGACCCGATCCTGTCCTGGAGCCACGCTGGAAACCACAGCCCCTCTTCCACATTCATGTTCTGAGGGCCCTGCCCCCTGCCTCGCCCCGAAGAGAGTGGGTCTTCTCTTCTGCCATCTAAGTGACCTCAGTTCCGTCCACCATGTTAATGGACAACGGTTTCTAGACCCCACGTGTCAGCCTGGTCACCTACTCTGAGCCCAGAGTGCAGGGTGGCATCAGGAGCCAAGCAGGCAGCAGACACTCGGAAACAAGCAAAACGTTCCTACCTGAGAGTAGGAACCCTGCCAGGAGCTGTCATGGAGCCTCAGGGTTGGGAGGAACCCCAGGAATCCTCTGACCTTTCCTAAGGTAAACAGGAAGCTCTGATGGGGGCTGAAAAACTAGGTGCGATTTGCCCATCCTGGAGGTGGGCCCACAGACCGACACGGTGACCTGGGGCAGGAGCGCTCACACAGCAGGGCCGTGTGCACCAGAAACACTACCAGTGATGCTGATGCTCCTGCAGATGCGACTGAACGGAGGAAACGGCCCAGCCTCGGTCTGGATGACACTGCACCTGGGAGCCAATTAGCAGCAGGAAGCGCGCCGGAGAGCGAGAGACTCGGGCCTTCCCATCCACCCTGACAGCAACCTCTGGGCTGCGATCAATACGGGCGGGGGGCTCAGAAGCCCCCCTCTGCACCTTCACAGCAGTAATTAAGGACGGTTTAATGAGACTGCCCGAGAGCAAGAGCGGGTGTCTGGGTGCAGAAGCAGACAGCAGGGAGGGGGCCAGCGCTGGGTGTTAGTCACCCTCAACCTCCCACAACCTGTGGGACAAGGACACCTGGGGGTCAGCCTCAGAGTCAACAAAGGCCTGAGTGAGGGGAGGGGAGCCTGGAAGAGGCCAGTTGTCTGCGATCTGCCCCTCCCGTCTCTGGAGAAGACTCAGCTGCGCAACGCATGCTCCCCAGGGATGGAAGGCAGACCCCGCTGCGCCTTATGGCCAGTGCTGCCGCTGGGAAGCCGTTCTGCCTTGAACAGGTCCTTCTGCTGCTGAGGCCTCTTCTGTAAAATGGAACAGCCACAGTAGGTTCATCTGAAGGACTCGGTGGGATCGCAGTGGTTTGAAGGGCCAAGCACGTACCTGGCTCCTGCGAGCCTCAGAGCGTCAGGTACTGTTATCAGCTTGCTGGCCCTCGGGCTCAGGCCCTCACCCAGGTGGAGTGATAACATCCTACCTAACGATGTCAGGCTGACTTGAGATGTATCCCGGCCTTGACTCCACCCAGCAGGAAGCAGGCACGAAACCTGCCTTCTCTGGGCTAAAGACAGGCCGCCGGCAAAGGGTGCGTGGGGTGGGTGGAGGCTGCCCTGCAGAGGGCGAGCACTGCAGCCGCTGGGTGGGGAGGCTTGAGAAAGGGCCCCGCACACTTAGCTCTTGCCCCCCTCCTTTCAAACAGCCCCACCCCAGGAAAGCCCAGCCTTGGGAGAGCAAGTTCCTGCCAATAGAATTGTTTCCCCACAGTCGCCTGTTGGAAGCAAGGAGGTGGCCCCCTGTCGCGATGCTTCCCAGAGACGGCACTCATGGAAGGCAGAGCAACAGCAGACAGAACCATATGGTGCGCTACACGTTCCACATAAATTTCCTTTTGGCACTGAGCTAAACAACAGAACTAAGACAATTCTGTGTTTGAATAACAGCGTCCCTTTCTGCAGCTCCGTTCCCACCCAACAGGACCCATCCGCAGAGGCCTGTGCCCAGGGCTCCTGGTCAGCTGCCCTGTGATCTAAGACCAGCTATTTCTTGTCTCCGCTCTCCATAATGAAGTCGGTCACATTTCATTGCCAGATGGCCTGGTAATGCCTCCATAACTGCCCACAGAAGGTGCTTTGGCTTTTGGGAATAAAGAGCGAATCTGAATTTCACCAACGTAAACTCAAGACTGCGTCAATATATTGCGTGGTTCTGCTTTGTGACTCCAACTTTATCTGTTTTTAGGCTTTGTTCCTGCAAGGAAATAAAACGTGTTATCTGAGTGTGTTAAAGCCACAGGCCAGGGGCAGAGCTAGGACGGGCACGAACTGTTTCCTGTAGGGCCGGGAGCAGCGGGAGCAAGGAGGTCACCACAGGCAGGAAAAATGCGGCCTGGATTGGGGTGGGGTGGGGGCAATGAAAGGAACACCTCTGCACTTTACAAGGCCTTTTTCCCCTGCGTGACATTCAATACTCCGAGAGTTTTGAGAGATTAACCTCGTTTTGCACAAGGGGAAACTGAGGACCAGGGGTGGAGGGTTGTTTTTTTTCAAGGTCACACCAGGATTCTAGACCTTCGATGGAAACCATGTTTCCAGTTCTCTCTTTAGACTCACAGGTAAGTCCCATGCCCCTGCCCTTTGGCGTTAAGTGTGATCTGTGACTCATTCTGGACGATGGGACATGAGCAAAGGGGAGGGTGTCACCTCCAGTAGAAGCTTGAGAGGCGGAGTGCAATTCATGACTTTTTTTGGCTGTTACAAAACCAACATTGCAAACAGTGGTGGCCCGGCAGGAGGTCCTGGAGCGAGGAGGTGGGGAGCAGAGCTCCAGCAAAGCCATGGAGCAAAACTGAGGAGTCACACTTCGCCTCATGCCACCGGACTGGCACTGTCTGTGGCCACAGCACAACCCAGGCCGTCCTGCCTCTCTGCTCCAACGCCGGGCTTTCACCCCACTGAGGAGAGCCAGCACTGGAGCTCAGGGCTTCCAAATCCAGATCCACAGGCTCTCCGCCCTCCTCCTTCCACTAGGAATTCCTCAACCTTTTATCCCTGTTTTGTAGAACAGGCAACTAAGTCTCAGAGAGTTCATTTGGCCGATGATAAGTGGCCTCAAGGTGTCGGCTTTGCATCAGGTCCCCGTGGCCCCTCCCCGCCCCCCCCACCCCTCACCCCCCCGCTCCTCACCCCCCCACCCCCCCCACCCCACCCCTCACCCCCCCACCCCCCCTCCCCACCCCCCCGCTCCTCACCGCACAGGAAACCCTGCGGCCCGTGGTTCCCAGCACAGGCCGTGCAGCTGGCCCGCGGGGGGAAGCGCGACTCTGAGCAACTGTCTAATCCCTCTGAGCCTTAGTTTCTTTATAAAAAAGATGACAATAGTGACAGCATGGGGTTACTGTGACATGTGTAAAAGCGCTCAAGACATGGCACACACGAAGCACATGAGGTACCCACAGGGTGTGCCTCCTTCACCCAGCGATACCCTGTACCCACAGGGTGTGCCTCCTTCACCTAACAATACCCTAGTACCCACAGGGTGTGCCTCCTTCACCCAGCGACACCCTAGTGCCCACAGGGTGTGCCTCCTTCACCCAGCGATACTCTAGCGCCCACAGGGTGTGCCTCCTTCACCCAGCGATACCCTAGTGCCCACAGGGTGTGCCTCCTTCACCCAGCGATACCCTAGTGCCCACAGGGTGTGCCTCCTTCACCCAGCGATACCCTAGTGCCCACAGGGTGTGCCTCCTTCACCCAGCGATACCCTAGTGCCCACAGGGTGTGCCTCCTTCACCCAGCGATACCCTAGTGCCCACAGGGTGTGCCTCCTTCACCCAGCGATACCCTAGTGCCCACAGGGTGTGCCTCCTTCACCCAGCGATACCCTAGTGCCCACAGGGTGTGCCTCCTTCACCCAGCGATACCCTAGTGCCCACAGGGTGTGCCTCCTTCACCCAGCGATACTCTAGCGCCCACAGGGTGTGCCTCCTTCACCCAGCGATACCCTAGTGCCCACAGGGTGTGCCTCCTTCACCCAGCGATACCCTAGTGCCCACAGGGTGTGCCTCCTTCACCCAGCGATACCCTAGTGCCCACAGGGTGTGCCTCCTTCACCCAGCGATACCCTAGTGCCCACAGGGTGTGCCTCCTTCACCCAGCGATACTCTAGCGCCCACAGGGTGTGCCTCCTTCACCCAGCGATACCCTAGCGCCCACAGGGTGTGCCTCCTTCACCCAGCGATACCCTAGTGCCCACAGGGTGTGCCTCCTTCGCCCAGCGATACCCTAGTGCCCACAGGGTGTGCCTCCTTCACCCAGCGATACCCTAGTGCCCACAGGGTGTGCCTCCTTCACCCAGCGATACCCTAGTGCCCACAGGGTGTGCCTCCTTCACCCAGCGATACCCTAGTGCCCACAGGGTGTGCCTCCTTCACCCAGCGATACCCTGTACCCACAGGGTGTGCCTCCTTCACCCAGCGATACTCTAGCACCCACAGGGTGTGCCTCCTCCATGCAGCGATACCCGAGCACTCACAGAGTGCGTCACTTGCTTTGGGCACCGTCACTGCCAGCTCAGTGCTCCATGCTGTCCCCAGCCTGGACTGCTGAGAGGACAGCAAGCCTGCCCCTAGGCACTGGTGAAGGAGTGACGCCCTGCTTGCAGGATGCTCTCTGGGGATAGCACCGCAACTTGTTTCCAGCCTTGGGCCAAGTTTCCCCAAATGGTACCCTCCATTGCTCATTCAACCTCACAAACTATAACCATTTGCTTTTATACTCTTTCATCGCTTCCAGATCTCTAAGAACATTCATTCCTTTTTAATCTATTTTCATTAACTATTTACTGAGTGTCGCCAGGTGCCAGGCACAGAGCTCAGTGGCCGGAATATAAGTGGCAAGTAAGACACAGTCCCAAAGGATTCAGTGCCTCCAGGGAGGCAGGCCCCGGGGGAGCAGGTCTAAAGCCCTCTGATCAGCACTCAGGGTAAAGCATGTGCAAGGGGTCCTCGGGCACTGCTTACCCAGCAAATGTTTACTGAGCACCCACTCCGGGCCTGACATTTTGCTCCACACTGGAAACAGAGGCGGAAAGCCAGCACTGCGCATCTCGCTTCGAGTTCAGAAGCCAGGATTCGCACCAGCATCCTCTCCTCCTGGTGTTCCCTGAGCCCAGGCTGTAAGGCGGGCACGGCTCGCTCCACTCCTGAGCCCGGGGGGGTTTACAGCCTGAGGACGGGCCTGGCCAGTGGGAGTGTGGTTCAGCAGTGGGCACAGGACCCACGGTGGCCATCGAGAGTCGCACCTGGACACTTGCTGGAGCTCCTGAAAAAGAGGTTGCGCCATCTTGCTGGGATTCTTGCGCTGAGGATGGAAATCCAGGGGGACCAGTGTGTCTTCATCAGCGTTCAGGGAGGAACGGCCGAGGCAGCCAACGGGGGAAAGAGAGGCACGAGGTGAGGGAACCACTGACGTCTCCTCAGCCACCGTGACACTGAATTAGGCTGGATCTAGCCGCAGCTGAGGACGTCTTTATTCCTTGACCTTTCCTAGCTAACTGAGTACTGGTTTTTGTTTGTTTTTTGTCTTAAGCCAGTTTGAGTAGATTCCTGTCCTTTGCAATTAAAAGCATTGTGATGCACTGGCCAAGAGAGAGAAAGGAGAAAGTCGTATGAAGAGAGCCCCGAGTTTCTTAGGCCAGGACTCAGCAAATCTCATGGCCGGCCGGGAACTGAATTTCACTCCATTGTTTTTGGAGCAAAAGGATCAGGATGAGAGAGGCTGGAGTTTAGACAGGCTGACCCGGACCACGGCCACCTGGCGTTGCAAATGCCAGCAAACAGAGGCATTTCCTCCTCTTTAGCTGACAGGCTGAACTCTGCTGTTTCGTTTCTCTCCTTCCCTGGGTCCAACTTTCTGGGTGGTCACCGGGCCGAGGCTTTAAGATTTTAGTGCTGAAAACTGAGCTTCCCTGGAGTCCAGCCCAGGTCACCTGAGACCTGTGGCCTCAGGAACAGTCCGCTCACCAGGCCTTCATGGGGTCAGGGGTCCAGGCAGGGGGATAGCACAGTGGTGGGCGGGGGTGTGAGATAAGAGGGCAGGGAGCTTGGAGGACAGACCTGGCTCCTTTGTGCCTTTGAAGAAGACCCTGACCTTCCTGAGAGTTTCCTCACCCATCATCTGCCAAACGGCTGCTTTCGCCAGCCGCTCCAGGTCTAGTCTTTCTCTACTCGTCTCATACACTCGCTCCCTGTCTTCACCAGGCTCAGCCACAGCACAGGACAGCTGGCATCCCCCGACCACAGCATCGCCCTCGCGCCTGACCTTCTCGGTGCCTTCATGGCTCCAGAAGAGGCTTGAAACTAAGAAATGCTCATGGCCCAGGGTGGCCACGAGGGACCTCAGCTGGGTACATTCCCCCTGCCACGTGGCAAAGCTAGAGGACAGGGTTTGGGGGATGCTTGGGGCCTGGGACACTGAAAGAGGGACCTCCCTCAAATAGGAGGAAGGACAATTGCTGTACCCAAGTTCATAAGGAGACGTCTGGGGAGACAAGAAATCAGAAATCAGCCTGGGGGAAATACTGAGGTTATGAAGATTACAGGACTCTGAGTGGGACATGGCGTCCGAGGCCACATGAATTCTTGGAGCATAGTTTGGAGGCGTGGCCATTACATTCGAACATATTTTACTTAGATTTCTGCATCTACATTATGATAGAGGTTCTTTTTGTTGCTATTTTGTTTGTGATTTTTGCTTGTTTAGTGTCACCTCTGGTATGACCAATCCCTTTCACCTGAAACTGGGTCCTTTGATGCCTGTTTACAAAGCAGCAAAATTAAATGTGTGTGACATTCAATATTATTTTATATTAGTTTCAAGTATAGATAGCATAGTGTTCAGGCAATTAGATACTTTACAAAATGATCCCCCTAATAATGAATGTCAACTGTAATTAAAAAAATTTTAAATGATAATGAAATAAAATAACTGAATATCAAAACACACACGCGCAGTTAAGCCTGTGTGGCCTTCTCAGTGCTAGACGGGTCCCTGCGGAGCCCACGCCCTTCTCCCACGGGGCACGCTGGAGTTCGCGTCACTGGTGGTCTGCGGTCAGTGGGCAGCACTGTGTGGGGTGGGAAATGGGGCTGCTCCAAGCTTTCTCAAGAGACAGGGTGCTGTCTGAATACAGGCTGAGCCCTGGATACCGGTGGGGAAAGAGCCCCCCTGCTGGCACCGTGCGCAGTCGGCGGTAGCCGGCATCTCAGGGCGCGGGGCGGCAGAGGGGACGCCCCGCGGGGAGCAGGAAGCAGCAGTGGAAGCGCTCGGAGGCCCTGAAGGACGCAGCAGGGAAAAGGCGCCTTAGTGCTCCCACCACATGGAGGCTCGAGGTTGGGCCTCGGCTCCACAGGTTTCTGACTGACCAAGAGGGACAAAGGCTTCCTCTTTTCTTTTCTTAATAATTTCATATTTTTCAACTACAGTTGCCATAAACATTATAATAGTTTCAGGTATACAACCCAGCAATCACATTTGTATAACTACAAAGAGGCCCCCTTGAAAACCTCGCACCCGCCCAGCACCACACCCATTTATCACTATATTACTGATGTGTCCCTGTGCTGCACGTCGGGTCCCTGACTGTTCTGTAACTGCCCTTCTGTATTTCTCAATCCCTTCACCTTTCTCACCCACCCCCAGCCCCTTCCCATCTGGTTCTAGCGCCTGATGACTTTGCCCCTTGAGAGTGTTGCTTGTGGGGTGGGGGTGGGGGGTGCTTCAGTCTGGTCTAAAGCTGTCCAGTGGCTCTGGGGCTTCTGGGAGAAGGTGCAGCCAAAATCAGCCACCGCCTGCGCCCTGCCCAGGGCCACCTGGCATGCATACAGAGCCATCTGCAGATGGCTGCTACTCGCGCTGGGCTTGGAGGTGCCCAGGAGAGGCCGAGCTGCAAGCCAAGGCCAGCTGCTGCTAGTGCTGGGCCTGGGGCCATTTAGGGAGAGGTACCGGGCACAGTGAGACCAGATGCTGCTTGTTTGAGAGACTGTAGGAAAGTCCGAAGCCTGAGCCAAGACAGGCCATTCCTATGGAAAAGCTACTGGAAAAGTTACTTGGGTCAGCCTGAAAGTTGGGTGGGGCCTCAAGGAATCATCAGGGCGGGGCAGACACCGATAATCAGGCTGACGGAAACTCAGATACGGTGCCCACCTGCCAGCTTTGATAAGGGAGGGCTCAGCAAAGGTGCCATGGCCTCTGCCAGCACTTGTGGGAGAAAGCTGCCCCTCTATCCCAAAACCAGATGGTTCAGTTCCTCCCTGTGTCCCTGGTGCCTTTCAAGCGGCCGCCCGAGCCCCGCAGCTCAAGGCGAGTGAGTGTGAGGAAGTTTGTGCACAGGCCCTCTCAGAGCCTGCCTGTCTCCCTCAGCCCCAAACCCCGATGGTTCCACCTGTCCCGCCTCCCCACCCCTCCTACCAGTCTTGACGTGGCTGCTTCTGCAGATCCTTAGTTACAGGACTTCCGTTCAGCTAGACTTCAGGTGATTCTGAATGATGGCTGTTCTGTAGTTTAGTTGTAATTCTTTTTTACATTTAATTTAAAATTTTCCATCACCATTTACCCCGCATACCCTCCTCCAACTCCACCCCCCAGCCCCCCGCCCCGGCGTCACCACACTGTGGCCCGTCCGTAGTTCTTTCTTTTTGTTTTACTCAATCCCTCCATGTCCCCCAGCGCCTGCCCCGAGCTGTCCGCCTGCTCTGTCTGAGTCTGTCTCTATTTTGCTTGGTAGTTCAGTTTGTTCATTAGATCCCACATAGAAGCCCAGCCGGGCGTGGCTCAGCAGCTGAGCACTGACCTGGGATCCAGATCGAGGTTCGATTCCCGGTCGGGGCACATGCCCAGGTTGCAGGCTCCATCCCCAGCAGGGTGTGTGGGAGGCGGCCGATCAATGACTCTCTCATCATTGATGTTTCTCTCTCTCTCCCCCTCTCCCTTCCTCTCTCTGAAATCAATAAAGACATGTTTTTAAAAATAAAAATAAAAATTTCACCTATGAGATCATATGGTCCTTGTCTTTCTCTGCCTGGCTTATTTCACGTAGCATAGTGCTCCCCAGGCCGGTCCATGCTGTCCAAAGGGTACAACTGTCTTCCTTTTTACCGCAGAGAAGTAGCTTATTTGTGAGCGCGGAGTAGCTGCGGGAGGAGGTGAGCACTGCGTTGGCCTGCTCTCTGCCATCTTGACCGGATGCCAAAACTGGGCTTTGCCTTCTTTGCTCATTAGGTCCTCAGCACCTAGACAGAGCAGGGCCTGACCCAGGGTAAGTGCTCAGTAATGATTTACTGAACTAGTGGATGAATGTGTAATGGAAGTGATTTTCAATGAACATCCAGATTTCCAGCTTCTTTTGGAAAAGAGTTAGAAAAATTGGGTAAACAGAAAAATTAGGAAAACAGAGAGCTGGGTCCAAGTAGCAGCTGTTCCCTAAAGACAGGAGCTGTTCTTTCCCCTTTACCACAGTCCTCACCGCTCCCTATTTCAGGCTGAGCTCACTTCATCTTTACCCATCACCTGCCTGTAAGCTTTCACCTTCATTGACTGTGAGCTAAGCCACAGTGAGTTTTCCAGGTTAAGTCTCCTCTAATCCCTGAAGCGGGCACAGCAGAGTGGGGGTTATCCTGGCATCACCAGCCCTTCGAGCATCCCTCCTGAGGAAGCTGGTCCTCACTTCTGCCAGTGTCTGTGGCTGCGGGAGGTGAAATGTCACAAACCCATCCCACATCTCCCTCTTGCTTTGCTTCCAACATTTCCAAAATGTGGAACATGAATATCCAGTCCTGTTTTTGCAGTGAGCCTCTCCAGTGAGCCTGTTTTGTCCTAAAATGCTTTACACATGCTAAGTTTGTTATTATTACCTCATATTCCACTGGCCATTGAGGGCAAAGGATCCTTGGGGAAGGAAAACATGTAGTTGATCAGGAAAATCAAATGGCTTCACATTAAGTATTCTGAGTGGCCCTGCTCCTCTCAGAGGGACCCCAGTGAATGCAGTGGGGGGCACTCACTGAGCAGATCACAAACCTGAGCTCCCAGGAAGCCTCTACCTGGGCATGGCTCTGTGGACACGTCGTCGGCAGCTGGGAGGCAGGGGGTATTGTGGTTAAGAGAAGGGATTTCTAACTGAACAGAGCCAGGTTTGAGTCCCGCTTTGCCCCTTTGTAATCTGGAGGTTCTTAGCCTCTCTTAGCCTCAGTCTCCATGTCTGTAAATGCCAATAAAAACAGTAAGTGCTTCTCCAAATGAAGTGGAGGTTAGATAGGGACCGGGAGGCTTCCACATCAGTATAAATACTTGGTGCAGCACCCAGCACATACCAGATGCTCAGTAAACGCTACTCGTAAAGAGAAAGAGCGTGAACACTCACCCCCCCAGCAAGCAATTAACTGAGCCCACGCCTGTCTCAGTCACACACAGACTGTGTGGTCCACCTGCTGCGTGCACGGTTCTGCCCAGGCCCCAGAGCAAGACAGTGATCTTGGTATTTACACTCTGGTCGGAGAAACACACAGTTGCCCCCCTTCCTTACCTACAGGGGACGCGTTCCAAGACCTGCAGTGGAGGCCTGAAACCACGGATAGTACCGAGCCCTACATATGTATGCTTTTTCCTATATGTATGTACCTGCGACAAAGTTTAATTTATAAATTAGGCACAGCAAGAGATTAATAATAATAGCTAATAATAAAAATACAATCATCTTAACCATATACTGTAATAAAAGTTATGCGAACGTGGTATTATTAAGTAAAACAAGGGTGACTGGAACACGGGCACTGTGGTACCTGGATGGTCGATCTGACACCTAAGCCAGCTACACAGTGACTCACGGGCACGGAGCACACACAGCGTGGACACAAGAACAGAGGGATGACTCACGTCCCGTGTGGGACGGGCCAAGAGGGCCTGAGCTTTCATCATGCTACTCGGAATGGCTCAAGATTTACAACTTATGAATTGTTTATTTCTGGAACTTTCCATTTAATATTTTAGACTGTGGTTGACCATAGGTAACTGAAACCATAGAAAGCAAAACCCCGGATAAGGGGGGACGACTGGTCACATGAACTACAATCACTTGACCATTTCACACGCGCATACAAGGCTGCTCCGAGCCCAGAGGACAGAATTACTGGCTGGGTGTCTGTGTGTGTGTGCACGCGCGTGTGCGTCGATTTCCGAGGAAGGCACATCCAGGAGGCAGCCAGTGGACTGGTGGCTGCCTGGAATCAGGGTGGGAATGGGACTGGTCACAAAGGCCATGAAAGATCTTTGGGGGAGGAAGGAAATGTCCAAAACCGGGTGATAGTGAGGATGGCACAACTCTGTAAATTTGCTGAAAACAAATGAATTATTCATTCATTTGAGTGAATATTATAATATGCAAATTATACCTCAGGAAAGTGTTCTTAAAAAGCGCTCGCAGCCCTGGCCTGCGTGCTCGGTGGTTAGAGCGTCGCTCCTGCACGGCAGGGCTGCGGTTCCATCACAGGTCAAGGGCACAACCTGGGTCGCAGGTCCCACCCTTGCCCCCCGGGCGCGTGTGGGAGGCAACCACAGATGTGTCTCTGTCATATCGTATTTCCCGATTTCTCCTTTCTCCCCCCTCCTCCTCCCTCCCACTCTCTCTAAAATGAATGGGGAAAATGTCTTTACTCCTTGGGTGAGAATTTAAAAAAAAGAGCTCACAGAGGAGGTATCTTGTGAGCTGGGCCGGCGGCAGGTAGGACTCACCACCCAGAGAGGCGGCCTGGGGCTCCCAGACAGGTGCTGGGCAGGAGCAGGGCGGCGAGCGGCCGGGGCTCACCGGCCCGGAGCAGCAGCCTGGCAGGTGGGGGCAGAGACCCTGAGGGCTGGCTGAGGCCCTGGTGCAGCTGACACTGGGTGGCGGGGCCCCTCGGACAGGGGCACAGGCGCTAGGGCTCTGGCTTTGCAAAGAGATGCTCAGCTCACTGTCTGCGACCAGAAACCCCTCCCAGGACACGGGAGCAGAAGGAGTGTTTGCGCTGGCATCCCGGTCAGAGCTCCCCTCACTGGCACTTGAGGGATTTGTAGCTTCTTTGCAGACACAGCACAAGAGGTTTTCCTGCTTATCCCAAGTCCTCAGAGTTCAGCGGCCTGTGGTGTGCCTTCTGCGGCAGTGAGCTCGAGCTCCGCGCAGGCAGGGGCCCCGGGAAAGCAAGGAGCTCAGAAAGCTTAAAGAAGGCAAAGCTGAGGCCAGGCCGCACCTCCAGGCTTCTGGCCGGGCCACAGTGTCCTCCCTTCCACCTTGGCAGACAGGTACATTCTTGGACGCCCCCTCCTGACCTAGGAGACTGGATCCCTGGTCCCAGCGAGGCGCTGAGCCTGTCTGAAGAGTCTGGCCCTGAGCTGGGACGTGCGCACAGCTTAGTCCACAGGGAGGTGGGAGCCCTGTGTGCTGAGCAGGACGTGTGGTCTGGGGACGCTGGTGGAGCTGACCTCCCCTCCTCCTTGACTGCTGCCTGGGCTTAGTTCTCTGAGGGGCTAGGTTCACTTCATTAGACCCTGGGGTTTATTAGGTTCTCTGTATGCTTCCAGTAAATGCCTATATTTTGCTTAAACAAGTTGGAAATGGATTCCCTTTCCTGTAATCAGTGTCCTAATTGAGTCAGAGAGTGGCCTGCCTGAAGCACAGTGCAGACTGGACCCAGAACCCTGCTCTCCCTCCAGACAGGATCTTCTTGGTCCACACCCAGGGGCGGGGGCAGCTGGGCGCCAGCTGTGGCACCTGCGAGGGGACTGCCTTTTACGTGGGAGGGGAGGTGTGTGGAATCCACAAGCAAAGACAGTCCAGGAGGGGCAGCTAGGGGTCAGACCCACAGGACTTTACGGCCATTGCAACAATTTCAATTTTGTTCCAAGGAGGTAATTAGTATACGAAAGGAGGGTCAACTATGTAAAACACAGAGTAGCACCTGGTACAAAACAAGTACTAGTTACTATTAATAAACAATAGTTACCGGTATCATTCGGATAGTGAGAAGCAACCGGAGGGTTTTTAGCAGAGGTGTAATGCCACTTTTAGGTTTTGAAACGTCTCCTGGGTGTGGGGTGGACAATGGATTGGTCGAGCCCTCAGAGGGGACATGAGGCCGACAGAAGTCCAGCGCCAACCTCAAACCGAGAGGGGAGGGTATCTTTAACCAGCAGGTCATCAGCGGATATAACAGAAGCTGAAACGTCAGAGACACCTAGGGAGAAACTGACGGGGCCCGGTGACAGCATGTGGGACACAGAAGCAAGCAGCTCAGAGGTGACAGTCAGGGTTTGGGTTGAACCACTGGGTGGCTGGTCATGTCACTTAGCAGGGATGCTGAATTGGGAGAAACGGAGCCGTGGGAAAGGCACTGAGGTTGGCCTGTGCACTGGGCATGTGGGCGAGTGTGAATGTGAGAGCCAAGATGTCAGTTAAGACCTGGATGTTGACATCTGAAGCTCAGGAGGAACCTAAAAAGGAAAAGTCTCGGGTCATCATTGTTGCCCAGTGGAAGCGACGGGGACGCAGGAGACGCGCCGGGTGTCCAGGGTCACATTCTCAGAGAAAGCCAACGCCATCGCATCAGCACGGTGGATGCTGTAGCCCCTCCAGCGCCCCCAATGCCTCCAGCCCCGCTCAATCAATATTTACCTGCTAAATAAACCAATCAATCAGTCAGCCCATGAAGGGGCTGAACGCTGGAGCTGCAGGACAGATCCTTCCTGGAGGCCGTGAGAGGACACTGGGCCTGGGCCCAGCTCTGGTTTCCTGAATTCCGGACTCCCTTTGACTGTCTCTCATATTTTTCTTAATTTTCAAGAATTCACATAGAGCCAAAAATTGCAGGCAAATAAAACATGTCTGAAACTTCATTCCAAAACAAACAAACAACAAAACACACCAAACCCAAACTTGATTTTGTTATAAAAACCTGTTCACTACTCTTCTGCTCCACTGTTGTCTTCCCCTTGACGGGCGCCCTGAGCTGCAGGCACCGACCCCTCAGGTGGCCCGTCCCTGGTTGACGGGTGAGCCAAGCTGAGCTTTCCAGCCTGGACACGGGGACAGAAGAGAACTGGGCAAGCTTGCCTGAGGACAGGCATTTAATAACTTTGTTTAACACGAAGGTGGAATCAGCCTTGAGTGTTAGAAGCACCTTCCAATTAGCATCCGCTCTTCCTCCCAAAAGCTCTCAGGCAATGCCGCCCCCGCAGGCCCGGAGCACAGAGCCCGTGTGAGGGGGCAGCAGGCGCCGCTGGGGACTCTCAGCGGAGGGGTCTGAGCGGCAGGGGCAGGAACACACGAGACCAAGAGCAATGAAATCAGGCTGCTGAACGTTATGCGCTGAAGTCAGAAAACCTCATTCTTAAGGGTGGCTGTGACAGTCAGCAAGAAACTGCGCTTTTATTGGAAGAGTGTGTATTATGTCCTAGATGGTGCCCCACAACAGGCCCTTCAGAGGAACAGTGACCAATGGCCGGGTCCCTCTGCCACGGCACCGGACCAGGGCGAGACCGCCCAGGGGCAGCTATTCTCTACAGCAGTGGCTCTTATATTTCAATGTGCAAAAGATCACCCAGAAAGCGTGCTTAAAACGCAGCGCTCTGGGACCCAAGCTCGAGGCGGGAATTCCGTAGGTCAGCGCACAGCCCCCAGGTGGCAATGCTGAGGTCGCCGGTGCCCAGGACTGGCGCACGCACTCTGTCTACCAGCTGTTACTTGTGATGACAGGGACACTCAGGTACCCAACGTGCCCAGAGCAGTGCTGGGCCATTGTAATCGCCCAATAAATATTTACTGAATAAATGACCCTCTCTCAAGGAGTTACAAAATTTAGAGACAGCCAGTCAGTGGATAAGAGAAACCCCGAAGACAGAAAAGGAAGCAGCAGGAAGCCACGAGACAGCAGAAGCCGTGAGGCCACTAAAGGCCTGAGCTTCCAGCGGCCACGTGTGGGTCAAAACCTAGAGAGGAAGGAAGCTGGTCGCTGGTGTATAGGGCCGTGGAAGCAACGGGGAACACTCACTGAGCTGCCAAGTTCCAGAGCTAGAAAAGGCGCCCAAACCCTCTCCTGCTGATGAACTGACAAGAACACCAGATTGCATGAGGCTCTAGTTTTTTAAAAATCCTTCAGTCTCTGTAGGGGAGAGAACAGCATTCCCTGCCTTCCTCTTTGTCCACGTGTCCCCACCACCCTCTCCCCAGGTCACGAGGGAACTGCTACCCACAGCAGAAAGGGCCAAACATCGACCCAACTTAGCCAGGAGACCTGGATCCCAAACCTGGCTCCATGACTTGTGTCTTGGCCACCAAGGAAAGTCATTTAAATCCTTCCCATGTTTGTTTACTCATCTGTGAAGCAGAGGATTTCCCCCTCACCAGGACAATGGACATCAAACTGCAAGTTGTAATGAGTGGCCCGTAATAAGAACCAAGGAAACGCGTGTGGATTCTCAGTCTCTGTCCTGAACTCGGGAATTTAAGAATATATTGCAACTGACTCTTCCTTCCTTCCTTCCTTCATTGTACTATTGTTGTCTGAGCAGCTACTCCACACCACTCGCTGTCCCGGGTACCAGGGACACACCGGTAGACGAGACAAAGCCCACGGGGACGGGTGCTGAGGTGCGGAGGAAGCGTGGAGGGGAGGCGTGCATGCGGGGGGCGCAGGGCCACCCGAGAGCGCCAAGTGCGTGGGTAGAGTGCCCAGAGGGGAGGGTGACAGTTTTAGATCTGGCAGCGGGAAAGGCACGATGGGATAAATGAAGAGCTAAAGAAAGCGAAGAGCAGTGTGTGGCCTTGTGAAGGGCAAACGTCCCCGGTGCGGAGAAGGCCCTGGGGTGGGGCGGGGGCGTCTGAGGAAACGCAGGAGACCACGTCCCGCAGACGAACGATGGAGGCTGTGGAGCAGGAGATGAAGTCAGAGAGGGGTGACTCCAAAGCGGTTTGCTGATCACAGAGGGCCCACAGGTCACCTTCATAAGGGGCAGGGCTGTCATGGAGCCAGTGGGAAGCCACAGTCGGGTCCGGAGGAAAACCGAGGCCCAGTAACTTGTCTGTACGAGACCCATCCGGTGGCTCGACTTAAACCAGAGAAGGCACGGCGGAGGCTGAGGCTCAGGCGGAGCAGCGGAGAGCAGAACCACGTCACCAGCACTGACGCTGGACCAGGGCCACTGTGGAAACTCAGAGACAAGGGTGGAAAGAGGCGACACAAGCGGACTTAGGGCCACCCCCTTACTGGACAGCTGCTGAGCCCACCTCAGGGCAGCTGGGCGAGGGCTGGCACAGGCCCCGCACGTCCGCGCTCCTTGAAGGACTTGTCTCGTACTGAATTTGATCCCCCCCTTCTTTCACCCCATCAAATACGGGTTCTTTCCTTATCATTCTTCTAAAATCGTTTCCACATCCGTGGGACACACTTAGGGCCTCCTCTGTCACACCTCCCGGCAGCGTTTCCACACGACGACGCTGCTTTTCTGAGCACTGTCCCCTTTTGGCTTTGGCGGCAGCAGCGTTCCTAACGTCCCCCCAGTCCCCCGCCGCCCTTCCTCAGCCTCCTCACCGGGGCCTCCCGTTCCTGCTGCTGGGCTGGGGCCTGCTGAGGCCCGGGCCTCTTCTCCCCTCCACACTACCTCCCGGGATGTCAGAGCCCTGTTTCTTACAAGACCAGCTCTTTCCAGTGACCCCCCAGTTAACTCACGCCCCAACCTTAGACCGACGCATACACTGCTGTCCCGGCCACGCCATGTGCGTGCTACCAGGTGTCCTGGACTAACACACCCGAACGGGAGTCTTACTGTCTCCCCCACCCGGCCCCAAACACGTCCCACCTCCTCTAGTTAGCTCCTAATAGGATCACCTCTAAAATGGGATGCCGGCTTCCTAGATCATGGCTGTTCCCGGAAGAAATGAAAAGGGCTGCTGGCCTGGGGCCCTATTCCCACAGGGCGAGTGCTCTAGGGAGCTGGCTCGATGGACACAAATATACAACCTCCCTGACCTCAGCAGGCGTCTGCGGGGAGGGCAGTGGCTACGCCAGCCTCCCACTGCACTTCTGTCCCCACTGGCAGCTCCAGGATCCATCCACACTGGTATTTTTTCATTCCTTAGAAGATCCAGGTTCTTTTCTGCCCAGTTCCTCCCCTCTGCCAGGAAAGCAGCCCCCGTTCTCACCACACGGCCCTACCATCCCGCAGACTTTAATCGACGTCATATATGCTGGCCTCATCCCAGCCCCAGCGAAACTGCCCTCGTCCTGTGCTTTTTCACGGCACATCCTGCGATTTCTAAGTCTGCAGACGTGTGTGACTGACAGCTGCGTCCCACCTCTCCTCCCGCAGGCTGAAAACCCGCAAGTCCACTCTCCGTGGTGGTCATCACTGGATGTCCAGTGCCGGGCACAGTATACCTGGGTTAGGCAAGTGAGTGAAGGAAGGCCATCTACGCAGTAAGAGTCGGTGTCTGTTTCCTCACCTGTAATGCGACAGCAGGGCTGTTTGACCTCCTTTGTTCACAGGTTACTTGATAGACCAAATAAAACCACAAGATAACCTACCATTTTATTACATTTTTATTCTGCAGGAGACAAAGACTCTTCTGCCCGTATTTGTATCATCAGCACCTGGTGTAAAGTTACTGCCCAACAAATGCATGTTGAACTGAATTGCTATTATTATTTGCCTGCAAAAGGTAGAAAGGGGAGCTGACGTCAGCTCCCTGGCCCGCAGTTAGCATTCCTCTCCATCCTTCCAGAACACGCTCCGACCTGACCGAGGTGGTGAACCAGTGAGCTTACGGCCTCGGGCAGAGTTTTGTTTCCCTGAGCAAGTTTCTGTTTCTTGGCTGTTTTATTTTTCTAGGTGCCTGAGGTCCGTCAATAAAGGTGAGGCTGCTGCTTAAAGGTCTGACCAGCAAAAGAACTACAGAAAGTCTGTCTTGACCCAAAGAAGGCAAACATCTACTTCACACCCAGAAAGGTTAAAGCCAGCCATACGGTGATGGGGATGGGAGGCCGAGCCAGCGGGGGTGTGGTCAGCAGGACACTCACATTGGTCCAGGAGGCTCCGAACACCATCTCCGTGGCTCTCCAACGGGTGTGCAGTAACCCACATGGCCTGGGCTACACAGCCTCTGACCCCGTCCAACTCACACATTTGGGCAGAGGGATAACAGAGAAAACGTCCATGAGCCCTACTCTGTGCCTGCACTGGGGGTGCATCCTCACGGGACTCGCTTGACCCCATGCAGGGGGGATGTCATTCCTTTTTGAGAGATGTGGAAACGGAGGTTCAACAGGTTAAATGACTCGCCTGAGGTCGCAGAATTGGCAAAGGGTGGAGGGCAGTGGCACCGCACGGAAGAATGAACGCAAAGAACAGAACAAGGGCAGAGGGAGCAGCAAGCCAGGCCTCTAAGTTCCTGCTGACCTGCGCCGCGCAGTGGGAGCCTCCGGGGCAGCTCCCTTGATGGCACAGCCCCATCTCAGCACAGGCACAACACTGCAGAGCAGGGGTGGGAACGCTGGGCCCGCAGGCCTTACACGACTGGCGAAATCATTCAGTCTGGCCCTGACAAGGCCACCGCAGGCAGGGCTCAAAATTCAGTAAATCTGGGAGCTTTTTCCATAGCTAATTTTTAAGTTGATAATTCTGTATGGACTGCAAATGATGTTATAAATATCCAGATGGCCCTTGGCAGAAAAAGGGTTCCCCGCCCCTGCTGTAGAGGAGTGTGAACTCAGGAGGTAAGCTCAGCTGTGTGAGCTCCGATATGCTGGGACCTGTTTGGGACATGCCGGTTTTTTGTCCCTGTGGTCCCAGGTGGCCAGGTGTCCATGGTGGCCTGGCCTATAACAGACGCAGAATGAAGACAGGCTCCCCTTTCCTCCGCCCTGTTTCCAGCAAGTACACCCGCCTGTGATGATCCCCTACAACCTGACAATTTTTCCTTTTTCCTACATGCCAGAAAATCCTTATGTATTTTCATTTAATCTGCACAAAGCTTTCTTCTTCCGGTCACGGGACTGAGTCTTGGAGGGGTACGGGGCTGCCGATCTCAGACAGGGGTCAGGACTCACACTCGAAGCCCAGCCCAGTGCGAGCTGAAGCCCAAGCTACCTAATCCCGGTGCACACTGCCTCCCTCATCGCTCCGAGGCAACAAATACCGAAAAATATGAGCCTTTTTTGCTCAATCATGTTTTTCACAATAATGTTCCCTAGTCTGGCATTCTGTGTATGCGTAACCACCATGACAATGTAAAGGTAGAGAGGTCGGGGCAGATCAGCTTGGGGTGTATAAGAGAATCCGCCAGCCTAAGCTGATATTATGACCGACAGGAAATTACAAGAAGTTCAGTATCTGTGCAAATCTGCTTTGGGTATTATTTTACCTGAAGAGTGTTGTTAGAACTCCAAACACATCCTGGGAGGTTAAGGACATGAAATTTTCATTATGACTGTATTTTCCTCAACAGCTCCTTGTGCATCAAGAAGAGACAAGGGCCGAGAAATAGGAGGAAAGGCAAGTAATTGTATTATTTCTGAAACAGAATTCATAAGCAGGTCGTTTGTGTTGCTCACGCCAGGCTCCTCTCCCACTGCCGCTTCAGAGAAGCATCCGGATGAAAGGACGGACCTGGCTGGGAGGAGGTGTCCAGCGGAGCCTCCTCCAGGAACGGACCTGGTTGGGAGGAGGTGCCCAGCGTTGCCTCCTCCAGGAATGGACCTGGTTGGGAGGAGGTGCCCAGCGGAGCCTCCTCCAGGAATCCAGGGCTTCTGTGCAGACAGTGCAGGAGGAATGAAGCATCGAGCGTTAGAGCAGCAGTTCTCAGGTGGGCGTCTTGCACGCTGGCCCATACCTGGCTATGTCTGCTGTCATTTTGGGGTCACCCTGGGAGGAGGATCTCCGAGCATCTAGTGGGGACCACGCAGTGTCCTACAGTGCACAGAACAGGCCCCCAAAAGAATCATCTGGCTATGATGTCCACAGTGCCAAGGTCAAGAAACAGGGAGTGTCTCTGTTTTCAAATTTAAAAAAAAATTTCCATTAGAAAGCAAATTACTATCAGCCTGTCACTGACATGGTTTTCTTAAACACACTCCTTTATATTCTTTCCTGACTGAGCCCCCAAGTCTCCCTGTCCCTTGAGGGGGCTGAGTCCCTCAGCACAGCGCCTGCGAATCTCCGTGACCTTCTCCGCCCATGTCTCGCCCCCTGCGAGCCAGGCATGCCAGACTTCCTCCCATCACCCCAACTAGCCCTGCGCCTGCCCAGCGGCCTCTGCCCCACCCCCCTCAGCCTGGTGACCCTCTCCTCCCTCCTCCACCTTGCGAACCTCCACTGCCCCCTGGGCTCCATCAGGTCACCTTCAGCACTTTCTGAAAACCATTACTACTCAAGGTAGGGCTCGGGACCAGCAACATCAGCATCACCTGGCCGCCCCTGGGCCCAGGGAACCAGCGCCTGCCTTCCTTAAGGTGCAAGAGGACCGTGGGAAACGTGTGCCACCTGCCACCCGTCTACAGGCCCAGATCCTCCAAGGCAGACCCTACGCGAGATCAGTCCCAGTGCGGCGCCGTCTGTGTGTCCCTCTCCACGTCATGCCGCTGATCTGGATGGCGTTTCATTCATCTTTCTGTGATGGGCATCGTTTCTATATCACTGGCATCAAAACAGAACAGACAGCCACATATGAGGGCCACAGAAGTGGGCCGCGGTCAGTCCATGCTCCCTGCCAGCCGGAGGAGACACCATGTTCTCCAGACAACTGCCTCGGTGTCGGCCCCGGGCCAGCCACAGGCGGGTGGTCACTCTCAGTACCCCACCAGCGCTGCCGTCCTGTGACACCCTGCTGGCACCGCGCGCCAAGCCCTGTCCTGGCCGGGGGACAGGAGGAAGAGGAAATCACGCCTGCTCCCCACTTGTGCTGGGGCTGACATTCTGGGGAGGGAGTCCAAGTGCCCAAGTAACCCCAGGCGGTGCACGTGCCGGGAAGTGAGGGCGCTGGGGGCGTTCCCACTGCCTCAGTCTTCTTCCGGAAGGGGGGACAGTTCCGCAGAGCAGTGAAGGGGGACAGGAGTCAGCCGAGGAGGGGACAGCAGCTGCAGATGCAGTAACAGAGGGAGGGCCCACGGGATTCCCGAGACGGGGCGGATAATCCCATCACTGCCCACACCCTGCCTCCTTCTGCGGAGCCTTTTCTCTTTGGGTGCCCCGGGCCTCCTCTCCCCGCTGAATATGAGACCTTCTGACTTAGCGCCCTCCCTGCGCCCTGAAGGCTGAGTCCTGCTCCTCCCAAGCACCTGCCCTACCTGCTTCCCGCTGCATTTAGGCAGGCGGTTCGATCGCTCTCCTTCGCTCGCTTGGGGTATTTATCAGCCTTTCCACATGCCAAGTCCTGGCAACACAGGCGTGAACGAAACAACCAAACCAAACCAAAGCCTGCCCCTCTGGACAGCTGGAAGCTGGGCAGCAGGAGACCGGACAAGGGAGGGTGGGCTCCCAGATCAGCCCTCGCGCTGGCTTGGCCTCTGCACCTGAGCCAACCGCACGTGAGCCCCTTGCCCAGAGCCACAGCCAGGGCGCCCGGACCTTACCCCCACCGCCTGCAGCCCCTCCGGTGCCCCCAGTTCTGTATGCCCCCTAAATAAACGGGGGCTGCGGGCATTCGGAAGGGGCCTGATTCTGTGACTCTTGAGGGTCTATCGGACGTGGGAATCACCCAGGACAGAGCAGCTGCCCTGCCTGATAGCCTGCATCTGCCGACTCTGCCTCGAGGTTCATGCTGCAATTCTGGGCCGGGTGGGAATGTCCAATTCCTCAGGACAACAGGCCACAGCGATGTCCCTCTTCATTGTCCCCACCAGCTCCTTACAAAAGGCTCCGTACCACCGGGCATGAACCTACCTACTCTCACTCTGTTTTTTGCTCGCCATTCAGTGGCATAAGCCATTAGGAACGGCAAGGCCTGGGCATCGCTTGCGATTTGTATGTGAGTTAAAGCTCTGTCTACACTCCTTCCTGGGCTTTCTCCCCCTCTCCTCTCACTGTGCCTTCTTCTTAGTAAGATCTTATTATAATAATGCTATCAAGGGCCCAGCCAGCTGTTTCTGTAAATGGAATTGTTCTGAAATACCACTGCACCCATTACTTACACTCTGCGCTGCTTTTGTTATAAAACAGTAGGGCTGTGTAGCTGCGATGGAGACCCTGAGACCCTCAAGCTCTGGAATATTCACTATCCAGCCCTTACAGAGACTGCCAAACCCTGCATAAAAATGAATGTTTCTAGAGTACGTCCTGTGCAAAAGCCTTTGCCTGGGGTGTGTCCTCTGACCCACATCAGATCCCATTTTACAGACGAGAAGATCAAGCGCGGCAGTGAAGGCCCAGAGTCCCGCAGCGGCAAAACAGCAGAGCCGTTGCCACCTGATCGATGCTTTCGCACCCTTCCAGAGATCTGAGCTGCGAGGACCCTCACCAGCTAAGGAATCTGGTTAAATGAGGCAGTCACTTTGCCGAATTTTGCACATTTGTTCAGAGACTCATGATAACGCACGTGACAGGGCTGTTTGGAGAGTCAGATGAGGGACGGCAGGTAACAACATACTGAGTCTCCGTGCACATTCTCTGCTGGCACTTCCTGGGTGACCTGCGTCCGTCTGTAGATGGCAGGTCGCATCCTCTACGGCCTGCCAACTGTATCCACTCTGATGGGCTCCTCTACGCCCTTGCTTCTCAGCGTGGCCGGCAGACCACGTGGGAGCTTGTCAGAAATGCAGAATCTCGGCCTACCCTGGACCTATGGAGCATGCTCACAACACCCCCAAGGTAAGGGGCACATGTAATTCGGGTTCATCCCCACCCTGACGCAGTGGAGACGGTGATGCTAGTGGCCTCAGCCAGCTGTGGGGGCGCAGTCCACAGCCTCTCCACGCTGGCCAAGTGCACTGCGGTCCTGCATCTTCTCTTCAATCCTTTCAGCAAAAGCAGCCCTGTCAGTGTCCCAGGACAGGAGGGCTGAACCCTGACGCCTTCCCAGCCTGTGGCCTCCTATCCCCAGGACTGGCCTCTGTGCCCTTCCCTACTTCCTGCACCTTCCTCGCTGTGCCTGACACTACATGACAGTGCACTCCAGGCACTGAGTGTCACACAGTGTCAGGCCCGGGAAAGGTACGCCCCAAATTCTCGCAGACAAGCTGATGCTGCCGCCACGGGGGATCTCAAGGGCTTGCGCCCACCTAGCACATATCCCAGCGCCCTGGCCTGCCTGAGCCTGAGCTGAGACACTTGGTGATCTTCAAGGGCAACACAAGTACATCTGCCTTCTCTCAGGGTCCTGGCCCACAAGGATCCAGAACACACCTCATGGCCCAGCGTCCAGGGCGGGCCTGGCCCATGACAAACGCGCAGCCACGGCTTGTTGACCGACCAACTGATCTCCAGCCTCTACAGCCCCCAAGGCTGCATCTGCCACCTCAGGCCCCCCACCCACCTTCCCCTCTGGAGCACATGAAAAGGCGGCAAAGGAGGCAGACTGAGCCATGGAACGGCAGCACTCAGGTGATGACAGGAAGCCCGCCCTTCTGTGACCACCCCCCTCCTGCCCAGGTTCTGGCGTCGTGGCTGGGGTCTCAGCAGTGGCAATGTCGTTAGGTCCACACAGACCCAGCCAGGCTGAGCGGCGCTGTTTGCCGGCCCCTTGAAATCAGGCAGCTGCTCCAGCACAGATGCCTGGGAGGCCTCTCATCTCTCCCCGTCCCTATGATTCATCCGCGCCCCCCCAGCCTATCAAAAACACACATCTGTTCCGACTTAGGACAACTAAAGGAAAATTAAATGAATCTGTTTCGTGTGTCTCCAAGGTTATTTATAGGACTTTAATACAGGCTGATACAAAATAAAGAAATAAAGAGAGGAATAAAAATAAGTTATATTCCCAGGAAGCCAAGCAAAGTTCAAGAAAGAGGAAAGTAAGTCATGTCCTTCGGGCTGATGAAGCTGTAAGTGTGTCTGGTTTATCGCAGCCTGCCTCCCTGGTCCCGGGAAAATCAATGGGGCCTGCAGGATTCTGAGAGATCGATATTAAAAATACGCACTTTGCAATGCAGAGCATGTGCTGCGCGTGGGCTGCAGGGGCCGGCGCGATGAGCAGCCCTAATGGGGCACTCGGAGGAGCGTAAGTATTGACAGTTGGGATGCGGGCGTCGCAGGCCCTTCTCCCAGGCGTCGTGTGTGCCCAGCACGCAGGTGGCTGAGGCCTCAGATCTCTGAGGGGCCTTAGCTTCCTTTCCCCGCATTCGATGACACCTTTCAGAAACGGGTCGGAGAGAACTACACGCCCCAAAGAAATGGCCAGAATGTCAGGATCCTTGTTACCTCTGATCTGGGAGAGGAGGTCACATGCCCACACCTAGCCCACCCTCCTCCTTCAGGTCTCCGTCGTCAGTTGCTCCCCGCATCCCCCAGGCCTGCTAGAGCCACCCCGCGTCCGGTCCCCACGCCGGTACGCCACGCCTGCCGTCTCTCGGCTGCTGGCCTGAGGGAGCCCTCGTGGAGACTGGTGTCTTACATTTCTCTATTGCTTGAAATCTAACATTTTGGGCAGTTCACTAGGCATCTGACTAATTTTGCCTCCCTCAGGAGTTACGCCCAAACATATGTCCCAGACACCACTCACACTGGTAGTGAACATGTCTGGTAGCTTCACATCTCCAGTCCTCTGCTGCAAACAACCAGCCAGCAACACACATTCTAGAGTTTTCTCTCTGCCCTCGACTCCGGATTTCCCGGGGCAGATGCAAGTGTTTCTCTCTGCGACCCACAGGGCCCCGGTTCAGCATCGCTTCCCTCCTGTATCGTGGCTCCTATTTACCTGCTTTCCCGTTTCCCTGCCTGGCTTCCTCTCTGAGGTATAAGCTCCCGAGGACCAGGACTCTGTCACGTTTACTGCTGGAACGCCAGCCCTGAGAACGGCTGCCTGGATATAATTAGCACTCAACATGGATTTGCCAAATGAATGAAAAATCGAGTCTGCTTCGCAGGCTGGATCGTGCATGTGCTGAAGCAGAAACCTCGGGTTCATCTGCATCCCGGTGCACACTGAGTGCCTGGCACAGGGTAGAACTCGGAAAATGACGTTTTCTTGAAATGAACTGGCTTGAAAAGCACCTGCCAGGGAAGCTGTCGTCCGGATTCTTCCCTGTCTCTGTGGACAAAGCCAGGTCAAGGCTGAAAAGTGACATTGCCTCCCACAGAGAGAGAAGGAGCCTTCTGTGGGAACCAAGGACAAAAGACCCCAAATATCAACACCCCGAATTGGCAATTATGCGACTCAGGCTTCATGATTCTATTTATGAGAGTAAATCTTCATCTTATCTCCAGGAAACATACCGCAGTGTCAACTCAGTTTTAAAAGGTGGTCACGGCCCCCACAGGCCTGATTTACACACTCACCATGGTGGCGAGGTTGGCGGGGCTGAGTCAGCGCTCGCAGCCGGAGCCCCGCCTGCGGTTTCTCCCTCCCCAGAAACTCGGCTTGGTCTGGTGATGAGGAGATGGCACCGCCCAGTGCGTGCGGGGATGTGAGTGAGCCCGCTGGCCGCCGGGGCTCACCGAGAGACCGCGGGCCTTTCAGCTCGAATTCAGGCATTTCAGGGAGAAAATGTCCTTGCTGAGGAAGAGAACCTTCTCCTGTCTGTGAAGAAGCGACATCTGGATGTGCCCGTGATCCTAGGACTCGCTAACTGCTAACTGGCCGCCCTGCCTGCGCCCACCCGGGCGGCCACCAGGTCCTCGGGAGTCCCCCTGCAGCCCTCCGCAAGCCTCGCGCAGCCGCGAACCGCCAGGGAGCCGGGGGCCGAGGGTCTGCGTTTCTGACCAATCCCCAGGGAGGCCCACCTTGCTGCTCCAAGGGCCACCGTCTGAGAAGCAAAATATTAGAGAGCCCACGCGTCCCCTCCTCTGCCTCTCCCCCTCGCGCAGACCCTTCCCATTGCACGGGCCCCTTCACGCCTGCCCCCAGTCCACTCTCTGCAACCTATCTGCCTTCAGCTCTCCCTTCACTGGGCTGCCAAGGACATCCCAGGGGAAAGGCCAACATACCACTTCCCAGCTTAGGGCATCTTATAATCCCAACATCCCTTCCCGGCAGGTTAACCCAGAACCAGCCACTCCAGCCAGGCTACCCACCTCCCGCAGACGGTGAGCCACGCCCGTGGTCCTGCCACTGTCTGCCTGCCACGCCTTTAAATCGGTCAGTTCCTAATTATTGACCCATGTGTCTGTCAACCTCAGCCGACTGCGATGTCGTAAACATTAGGAAGCAACATATTTTACTCAGTTCAGGGTCTGCTATCAATAGAAGTTCCATAAGTGCTTGATGACAGGAGGGATTAATAAATTAGGGGTTTATAATAAGAGGTAACATCTGTACCAGGCACTGTGCAATATGCTTTATGTTTAGTAACTCGTTAATGCGCAGAACCACCCCGAGAGTTAAATAGGGGCAGCCCCGCTTTATACAAGAGCTCACTGAGCTTCCAAGAAGCTGCATAACCACCCCAAAGACACAAAATCAAAGCAGCAAAATCAAAGCAGACCTCAATTTTATTAAAATTCCAAAATTCTTTCTCTTAAATGCCCAGCTTTATTAAAAGACTGACTGAAGAGATGAGTGAACACAGTGGATGAATGGGGACCTGTGAGGCCAGGCAGCCTCTTCCCACGAGTTCTTGCAAGGGCCCTGCTCCGACGGCAGGTGCTCACACACAAAGACAAAACGGGTGACGTATGCCTTTGGTTTACTGCCCTGACCTCTAAGCAGCTCAAAATAAAATTTGATTTTAAAAAGCAAATGCCTCCACCTGTTACTGGGCTCCCTGACTCTGAGATGAAGGACGCGGAGGTGCTTGGCTGGCACGCTGGACGCCACAGAGCTAGAGAACAGTGCTCAGGCTTTACCTCCAGGTACCGCTGAGCTGCGAGAGGCCAGAGACCCCAAACACCCCCACCCCTCCCCGACCTGTCCGTCCGTCGGTCCATCCGCATCTTCACGCACTCACCTGCCCATTCATTGGTTCAGCTCTTTATTCTAATCTGGTCACTGACTCATCCCCATGTTCATTCTTTCACTCGCTGAGTATCTACTAAGTCTCGGTACGATTGTGGAATGATTTAGCCCTGCAAATATGGCAAAGTAGGAAGACAGTGGTCAAAGGAATGTTCCTTAAAAATAAAAATTACCTCTCAACTGATACCCAAAAGATATATAAGAACTACTCGGGCAAAAAGGTATGTGGATTACTGCGGCTGTGCAATGAATGGGCAGGCGGACGCGGCTCTGGACAGAAGCTCGGTGCGCGAGCTGTGCTGTGTGCGAGGAGCCTGGCTGTGCGAGGCACGGGAGGGGGCAGGGTGGGGGACAGAAACGAGAGGGACAGCAGTCAGGGTGAAGGTGAGACAAGGTGTGGGCAGGGATGCTCAGTCCCCTCTTTGCTTCTGATAACTGGGGATGTCAGTAGCTATGTGTAGCTACAAGATACGCCCTGAGAAAGACCGGTGCCAAGTTGAGGGGACTTAATATAACCATATTCACAGTTATACCCACATCCTTACAGGTCATCGATGAAATGAGGAATCAAGTATGAATTACAGCACTCAAGTATGGGGTGCAAATGCATACACACACACAAACACTCATACATACTTGTATCTATGTCTATCTGTGACCTTCCTGCCGACCTGCCTACCATCTTCACCTTTGTAAAGCAACACCAGTCCTCACCCCGAGTCTCCACTGTGCAGAGTGTAGTCAGGGAAACGCTCCTGGTTCTTCCGGGGCTCTTCCCCTGACCTTGAGGTTTAATGTCCAGGTGCTGGAAGTTCACAGGCAAGATGCTAATCACTCCAGTGACCTGGCCAGCCAGTGCGCCTGTCCCTGTGCCTCGAGGGTCTGGGCCACTTATGTACCATGCTCAGCACCTGGCAACTTGTTCAAGCTTCCTGGGCCCCATCTGCCTGGAAGCACCACAGCTGCACTTTGGTGTGGAGTCTCATGGTCCCCTGCCTGCTTCTAGCAGGTACAGCCCATGACCCTTCTCTTCTGTGCCCAGGGGTCTCTCCCTCACCCTTCTGCACTCATCCTCCAACTGGGTGGGTTGAAGGAGAGGCCCCTTTCTAGCGTGGTGGTGAGAAGACCCCACACCCCCCATGATGACACTCTCCATCCGAAACCCTCGCCCCGTCTAGAGCTTCAGCTTATGAACACAAAAGCCAGGGAGAAAGTGTGGGGCAGGCAACATGGGTTTTCTTCCTGCCAGATCCTTCCCCAGGGGCAATGAGCACGGGGGCAAGACTAGGAGAGCGGAGACAAGTG
Source organism: Miniopterus natalensis (assembly GCF_054644295.1). Classification (NCBI taxonomy): domain Eukaryota; kingdom Metazoa; phylum Chordata; class Mammalia; order Chiroptera; family Miniopteridae; genus Miniopterus; species Miniopterus natalensis. The sequence goes on along the minus strand of NC_142083.1, from coordinate 102,854,181 downwards.
GGGTTGGGGAGAGACATGCAGGGAAAAACACAGAGATTAATGCCCACATTACCAGAGATGTGGTGTGGGAGTGGCGTAGATAAGACACAGTGACAGAGCCAGCAGACGGGCGACACATGCACAGGATAAGACAGAACAACACTGATACACTTGTACTTCTGAACCTCCCCTAATCCCTGCAGGCTAAACTCATGTTTCCCCCACTTTCCAAAACTCTGAGGCAGGCCCTGTCTGGCCATGCAGGTTTGTGGGGAGTTTTGTAATAAAACAAGATGAGAGCAGGGGGCAGAGGGCAAGAAAAGGCATGAGGGCAGCACGGCTGAGGACCATGGGCTGAGGGACCACGGGCTGAGGACCACGGGCTGAGGGAACCACAGGCTGAGGACCACGGGCTGAGGATCACGGGCTGAAGGCCCACGGGCTGAGGACCACGGGCTGAGGGATCACAGGCTGGGGACCACGGGCTGAGGACCACGGGCTGAGGGACCACGGGCTGAGGACCACGGGCTGAGGGAACCACAGGCTGAGGACCACGGGCTGAGGATCACGGGCTGAAGGCCCACGGGCTGAGGACCACGGGCTGAGGGATCACAGGCTGGGGACCACGGGCTGAGGACCATGGGCTGAGGGACCACGGGCTGAGGACCACGGGCTGAGGGCCACGGGAACCACAGGCTGAGGGACCACGGGCTGAGGGCCACGGGCTTAGGACCACGGGGGCAGCCGGTCCCAGGCAGCCCGTCTGGCTCATCGGCACCTCTTTGAGCATCGATGAGGAGGGAAGGAACTTCACTCCTGTTTATACCAATTAGCTTATGGGAAACTGGTTCTGTTATATGTCATTTCGTCTGAAGTTGCAGGATGTGTCCACGATGCTACTGGAGGACCTGCTGAAATAGTCTGAGACGTGCTGAAACAGCTCTGCTGTGTGAGCCTGCGGAGCGTGGGGAGTGTGGGGGAGCGTGGGGGGAGCGTGGGGGGAGCGTGAGGGGAGCGTGGGGGGAGTGGGGGGGAGCGTGGGGGGAGTGTGGGGAGCGTGGGGGAGCGTGAGGAGAGTGTGGGGGAGCGTGGGGGGAGCGTGAGGGGAGCGTGGGGGGAGTGGGGGGGAGCGTGGGGGGAGTGTGGGGGAGCGTGGGGGAAGCATGGGGGAAGTGTGAGGAGAGCGTGGGGGAGCGTGGGGGAAGCATGGGGGAAGTGTGAGGAGAGCGTGGGGGAGCATGGGGGAGCGTGGGGGGAGCATGGAGGAGAGCGTGGGGGAGCGTGGGGGAGCGTCGGGGAGCGTGGGGGGAGCGTGAAGAGAGCGTGGGGGAGCGTGGGGGGAGTGTGAGGAGAGCGTGGGGGAGCGTGGGGGAGCGTGGGGGGAGTGTGAGGAGCGCGTGGGGGAGCGTGGGGGAGCGTGGGGGGAGTGTGAGGAGAGCGTGGGGGAGCATGGGGGAGCGTGGGGGGAGTGGGAGAGCGTGGGGGAGCGTGGGGGGAGTGTGAGGAGAGCGTGGGGGAGCGTGGGGGAGCGTGGAGGAGAGCGTGGGGGAGCGTGGGGGAGCGTGGGGGAGCATGGGGGAAGTGTGAGGAGAGCGTGGGGGAGCGTGGGGGGAGTGTGAGGAGAGCGTGGGGGAGCATGGGGAGCGTGGGGGGAGTGTGAGGAGAGCGTGGGGGAGCGTGGGGGGAGTGTGAGGAGAGCGTGGGGGGAGTGTGAGGAGAGCGTGGGGGAGCGTGGGGGAGCGTGGGGGAGCGTGGAGGAGAGCGTGGGGGAGCGTGGGGGAGCGTGGGGGGAGTGTGAGGAGAGCGTGGGGGGGAGTGTGAGGAGAGCGTGGGGGAGCGTGGGGGAGCGTGGGGGGAGTGTGAGGAGAGCGTGGGGGAGCGTGGGGGAGCGTGGGGGGAGTGTGAGGAGAGCGTGGGGGAGCGTGGGGGAGCGTGGGGGGAGTGTGAGGAGAGCGTGGGGGGAGTGTGAGGAGAGCGTGGGGGGAGTGTGAGGAGAGCGTGGGGGAGCGTGGGGGAGCGTGGGGGGAGTGTGAGGAGAGCGTGGGGGAGTGTGGGGGAAGTGTGAGGAGAGCGTGGGGGAGTGTGGGGGGAGTGTGAGGAGAGCGTGGGGGGAGTGTGAGGAGAGCGTGGGGGAGTGTGGGGGAGCGTGGGGGGAGTGTGAGGAGCGCGTGGGGGAGCGTGGGGGAGCGTGGGGGGAGTGTGAGGAGCGCGTGGGGGAGCGTGGGGAGCGTGGGGGAGCGTGGGGGAAGTGTGAGGAGCGCGTGGGGGAGCGTGGGGGACCGTGGGGGAGCGTGGGGGGAGTGTGAGGAGCGCGTGGGGGAGCGTGGGGGAGCGTGGGGGGAGCGGGAGGAGAGCGTGGGGGAGCGTGGGGGAGCGTGGGGGGAGCGTGAGGAGAGCGTGGGGGAGCGTGGGGGAGCGTGGGGGAGCGTGGAGGAGAGCGTGGGGGAGCGTGGGGGAGCGTGGGGGAGCGTGGGGGAGCGTGGAGGAGAGCGTGGGGGAGCGTGGGGGAGCGTGGGGGAGCGTGGGGGAGCGTGGAGGAGAGCGTGGGGGAGCGTGGGGGGAGCGTGGGGGGAGCGTGGAGGAGAGCGTGGGGGAGCGTGGGGGAGCGTGGGGGAGCGTGGGGGAGCGTGGAGGAGAGCGTGGGGGAGCGTGGGGGAGCGTGGGGGAGCGTGGGGGAGCGTGGGGGAGAGCGTGGGGGAGCGTGGGGGAGCGTGGGGGAGCGTGGGGGGAGCGTGGGGGGAGTGTGAGGAGAGCGTGGGGGGAGTGTGAGGAGAGCGTGGGGGAGCGTGGGGGGAGCGTGGGGGAAGTGTGAGGAGAGCGTGGGGGAGCGTGGGGGAGCATGGGGGGAGTGTGAGGAGCGCGTGGGGGAGCGTGGGGGAGCATGGGGGGAGTGTGAGGAGCGCGTGGGGGAGCGTGGGGGAGCATGGGGGGAGTGTGAGGAGCGCGTGGGGGAGCGTGGGGGAGCATGGGGGGAGTGTGAGGAGCGCGTGGGGGATCGTGGGGGGGAACAGCATTTTAAGATCCACTACGGAAGGCCTCCTGTTACTCCCTGGCTCCAAGAGAGTTGGTCCAGTTTCCACAGGTGCTGAGCGCCGCTCCCAGGCAATTTTACATGGACCTGGGACCCCATGGAGCGACGGCCACTAAGTGAAGGTCCTAGGGCCGAGACAGAAGGTGTACAGGGCCAGGGGTGGATTCTGTCTGAGGAATCTTTGCAGGAACTACAGAGGAGCAGGCAGGATTCGATGCATGAGCTCAGGGAAGCCAGAGACCCCGGCCTAGGACTGCAGGGGCACACCCAGCCGTCACCGCAGCAGTGCACCAAGCATGGGGGGCCCGCCCTGACTTCGTGGAAGAGCTGAGCACATTTCAATGGCAGGGCCTCATAGCCACCCTGAAGCAGGTGTTACCCAGGTGAGAGCAGGAAGAACCCAGAGTCTCATAGGACCTATTAAAACAGTCACCCTCTCTATCATTCCCCAGGTCACAGTCACACTAATCCACGTACCTAACTCACCTGGTACATAAGAGGATCCGAATCCATCCTGTCTCCCTTTAATGCTCTGCTGAAAGCTCAGGAGTGTAAATTTTCATGGGTTAGAATAAAGGAAGTTAGAAAAAATAAAACAAAAGCAAAACAAAATACAGAACAAATGACAGAGCCTCATTTTAAAAATTGCAGTATAAGTTCTAATAAAGTTGTGAAGTAAAATCGGCATAGAAACCAATTTCTGCAAATCCTCCGGTTGATAAGTTATCCGTTCATTCGTTCACTCATTCCACTAGGATCAATGACCAGAATCACAGCCCAGTGGTGGAGAACCAGGCTCTGGAGCCAGGCAGGCGCGGAGTGTGAGTAACCACCAGCTGTTTTGGGCGATGACAATAAACACAGCCGCGCACTGAGCCCGTGGGGGTGAGGGGGTCACAATGGCACTGCTCCTGCCCGAAGTGGCTCAAAATCCACCAAGGGCTGGAAACTGGTAAAGGTCTGTAAGAACGCGTCCGACTCAGCTAATAGCGCTGGAACCAGGACATATGAAATGTACTTACCGAGTGGGAAAGGAGGCGCCCGGGTTGGCCTGGCAGCGCCCTGAGCGCTTAACGAGATACGGGCATCGCTTCCCCCCCGTCCTTCCCTAGGATGTCATCACCCCCGCATGCTGCTGTGTGACCACAGCGGGCTGCCACGGACGGAGGTGCCACGTCTGCTTCTAGGACAGAAGGGGGGGCAGTTCCAGTGGGGTTTTCTCTGCCGCCCTCACCACCAGGAGGCAAACCCCTTTCTAGGAGCCGCTCAACAGACGTGTGCTAGCGTCTCACTGGACGGGACTGGTCAGGCCCTCCCGGAGGCCTGGGGGCGGTGAGGCACGCCTTGAGCTCTCCAGCTTTACGCGGGAAGGCGGATGCGGATGCGGGTTGGGTTAGCCAACGAGCAGTGTGTCCCAGAGGCCTCCAGTGTGCAGCGACAACTGAGATGGACGGGCACACTGAAACTGGGGACAGAGGATGGGCTGCCGCTCCACTTTGGAGTCGGGGAAGACCTTACAGAGGACAGAACACTGGGGCAACATCTAGAGACGCTCAAGGTCCTGGGTAGGCAGGAGTGGGAGGGACAGGCCGCCGTCCCGGAGGACACCGAGGACAGGCAGAGAGGCAGGACAGGGACACTGCGCAGAAAGGTGACCCTGGAGTGGGACAGAGCCTGGACCAGGGAGTAGGAAGAGATGGAGACGCTGACAAGTCAGGGTCCCACTTGTCAGACAGCAGTTTCCAAATAAAGGACTTTCGGCGAGCCCTGGAGCACTTGGCAGGCAGAGGGCCCCAGTATGAAGAGCGCTAGGCCGTGCGAGAGCCGCGTGCTTACGGCCTGGTTTCGCAGCGAGGAGAAAGTCCTGGTTGGCGCTGTAGTGTTAACATCCCGCTTACTCACCCACCTTAGCACAGGCAATGCCGGCCTCCTGCAGAGCCCGGTCACCGTCCCCAGTTAGGCTTAGTAACCGTCCTGTTTTATTTGCGTTTTATTTGTGCTTACAATTGTCCTTTACTGACAACACTGCACCAGAAAGAGACAGAGCTTTCTTTCATTTTAATCCATGTAAATTTTTTCAAAGTGAGTTAATTCACAAGAAAACTTGAGCAAACAGCGGCACAGGTGGGAGACAAGGACAGCCCTGCCGAAGCCCGCGCAGTGGCGCCCCTGTGTCCTCACACTGCAAGTGCAGGGCCGGGCGTCTGGGGAGCCCGGCACCGTGTGCAGAGAGGGCCGTGAGGGCTCTTTTACAAGACCTGCTGTGAAGAGCACAGGGGTTAATGCATGCAAAGCGCTTAGAGTCGTGCCTGGCACATAAAATAAACATTAATACCGAGAGCTCTTAGTTCCACCAATGTCATTATCAGCCTGGAGGAAAGTGAGTTCCAGGGTGGGGAGACTGGCTCTGGAGATCAGTCCAGGTTGTTAGTCTGACATAAGCTAAGTGAAATCTAGGGACAGCAGGGCTGGCGAGAGGGGGCCTGTGGGAAGCGGGACCTGCAGGTCTCCCTGTGAGGGGCTTGGTGAGCGCGTCCTGTCCCTTGGCTCGGCTCGCCACTGCTGACACACTGCCAGGGGCCCTGCACGGACTCCCTCCCATGAACACTGTGCACACAGATAAAATCCCCAAGCACAGCCTGTCCCAAAGGAGGCGCCTGTCACTTCCAGAGTGCCAGCTGTCACACAGAGAGAGTTCTCATCGGCTAAGGTGAGAAAGGAAAAAACTGAACATAAACTAGAAGACTAAACCCTGGGCCGAAGAACATACCATCAACCCCAGAGCCCAGGAGCACCCTGCTGGGCCTCACCCGGGAGGGAGGGGAGGAAGCCCAACTCTGTGGGTTCTTCCAGGCCAGGCAGGCCCCCCACCCACTGGCTCCTTCCTCCCCATCTGGTTCAGTCCTCATCACAATCCTGTAAAGAGCCCAGAGCCCCCAGGAGTTAGGTAACCTGCCAGGGTCACGTGGCCTGAGTGCACCCAGGCACCAGTGTTTGATCTGAAGTCCGGGTGGAGTGAGGACCTGGAAGCTCAGAGAACCCACTGCCTTTGACTTGCATGTGCTGAATCACCCAAACACTTCCCCCGACATGTCACCGACCTCCAGTGCTGTCACCGTCAGGTGTGTGAACCACTAGACAAGCAGCACCTCTGGATCCACTGTCCTCGGTGCAGGAGAGGCTCCAAGAAGAGACGGAGATCCTGCTGTTTGGTGAGGCCCCAAGGGACCTGGGTGCAGAGCCCTGCCCACCACTGCCCAGGCCCCAGAAGGAAGTCAGTCACCAGGGATGTTAATGCCACCCCACCCCCGCGCCCTCCCCTCCCTGTCCCACCAACCCCCTGGCCACTGGCATGGATAGAATATTTGTGAATCTCGAGTTTCTATGCTGAAGCCTCACCACCAGTGTGATGGTGTCTGGAGGTGGGGCCTCTGGCAGGTGATCAGGTCATGAGGAGACAGATCATGAGCAGGATTAGTGGTCTTATGAGAGGCCTGAGGGAGGTGATCGTTCTCTGCCCTGTAAGGAGAGGGCAGGAGGGAAACTGTGAGACCAGGCAGGGGTCCTCGCCAGACACCTAGTCTGCTGGTGCCTGGATCTCGGACCTGCAGCCTCCAGACTGTGAGAAGTACCTGTCTCATGGCTAAGCCGCCCGCCTGCGGGTTCTGTCACAGCAGCCGGACTGCCCACGACAGCCACTGCGTCCTCCCTGGTCCACTGCCTGCTCCCCACCCGTCACCTGTCCTCTGGCCACCGTCTCCCTCCACCCTCCGCAAATCCATCACAGTGATCTTCCTGAAACAGCTCTGATCACGCCGCTGCCCATGACTGAAACCCTCCATCCTCCCACTGCCCCCATATGACATCCGGACCTACACTGTCTGATCCTTGTCAACCACAAGCTTAATATCCGGCCAGATCCCATCTATCTTTCCTCCCAGTTACGTGTTAACTCACATCACCCAGTCTCTCAGCCCAGTGCCTTTCTTTGTACATGCTGCTTCCGCTGCCCAGAACACACACACACGCACACACACACGCACATGCACACCCTGCCTTGTCCGTGTACCCTGCCCTCCCAGCCCCACTCAGGCCCTTCCTAGGTCATATGCTCTTACTAAAGCCCTGATCCCACTTCCCTGCCATATTGATGTTCTGATCTGTCCCCCTACCACACTGAGTCCAGAAGGTTTTCTCATCTGCACATCCTGACTTCCCAGGAGCTGGTATGCAGCAGGTGCTCAATAGATACTTGCTAAATAAATGCATGACTAGGAAACATGATGGGTTCCACAAATGGAGGTATATCTGGCATGGGAGGAATATTCCTACCAGCTCTCTTCCCGTGAATAAAACAGAAGTCTACGACCCACGGGCTATCACGGAATCACAGAAGCCGAAGAGCCGAGGGTATTTCCCTTTCTGCTTTCTGAGCTGCTATTTGCTCACCTTGTCTCCCCCAATATCAATGATTTATTGACCAGTGTGACATCTTTGTCTAGAGTTGGGAACAACTGCATTTGCATACTATACTGTTTTGTTTCAGCTTAAATCAGGCTTAAAATAGGGAATTGCTCCAATTGAACTGGGAGTCAAACCACCCCCCTTAGCAGAACCTAGTGTTTGAAAATCAGAAGAGTCCAAAACTCTCCTAAGAAGGTGACCAGAAAGCCCTAAACTGTGACCTGGTAGAGGTTACAGGGAAAAAATAAATGCCCTGGGGCGATGTAACTGTTCCCATCACAAGGGCTCCACACAGAGGTCCTTGGCTCACTGACAAGCCTGAGGAGGGCGAGGACCACACAGGTGGAAATTACCCCAGGTGAACGCCTGGGGGAAATGTCTCACCACCAAGGCCATCGCCTAGTGGCAGGGCAGGGGGACAGGGAGGAGGGCGCTGCCTGGGCATCACTGAACATTCCCAAGCAGAGAAAGTGTCACACTGCAGGAATGGCACTGAGGGCACAGAGGGTCCTCTCGCTTTTGCCTGGACAGCACCCATCACCTCACCTGTTGCGTGTACCCACAATTTTCATTACTCCTCCAGTCGCAATGGGTGGGACAGGTCTGACCCCAGCCCCAGACTCTAGAGTGGCTATGAGACCTCAGCTGGGACATTCTAAGTACCACATCACCATCACCACAGTGACTGGTCCATGAATTTGCATGTGACTCAAGGCTGACCAATGAGATCCCTCCCTGGGACTTTGGAGGGGTTGCTAATCAGGAAGGTTGTCAGCCTTGAGCCAAGGATGTCCCTCTCTGCCACCACAGTCCCCACAAAGCTCAAACAGTGATCTTTTAAACAGGCCAATAAGATGATATTGTTCCCCTACTTATAAATCACCCGTGGCTTCTCATTACACTTAAAATAACAAACTCCTTCTCATGAACACAGTCCCTGTAGCATCTGCCTTGCTGACCTGTGCTCACATGACCTTCCTCTTGGGTCACCAAGCCCCAGCCATATGGGCCCCCTTTCAGTTATTCAAACACAGCAAGACTGGGCCTGCCTCAAAGCCTCCACAGATACTGTTCCCTCTGCCTGGAAGCTGTTCCCTCCTCAGACACAGCGGCTCCCTCTCAGTACGCGTGCGCCTTCTCACACGTCGCCAGCTCAGAGAGGTTTTCCCGGCCATGCTACCTGCTCTCGCTCATATCCCTGTGCCCAGCAGCCCTGCCTTCATTACAGCACTACCTGAAGAGACACATCCATTGCCGTATGTCTCCCCAGTTGTTCTCTCTTCCCTCTGGACACAAATCCCACTAGGTCAAGGACTCTGCTGTTTAATTCACTGTGTATTCTCAGTGCCCAAAGCATGGCCAGTGCACCATGAGCCCCTAACCAGTACCTGATGGATAAGTTAATGATCGAAGGGATTTACCCTGAGAGCGGACCAAAAATGTAAAAGAAAGTAGCTCTGAAAGACAGAAACAGGCTCCCTAACATCATTTGGGCCCATGGCCCAACTGAGGCTGTCTTCTCCTGGACTTTATAGTTAAGCGAGCAAATAATTTCCCTCCTTAGCTTAAACTAGTTTGAATGGGGTCTCTGCCACCTGAACCCAAAGAACTCTGACTTACCGCACGGGGGTGCACAGAGAGAATGGCAGAGCCCGACCATATGACTGTCCTCCACTTCAACTCGCATATCCTCAGACAGATTAAACAGGCCTTGGGCATGGTAGGCTCGGCCTCTGTCCTCTGGCACTCACTGTCAGTTTAACATGATTCAGTTCCAAGCCATTTACCTGGCAAGTAAGATGAAGCACGGGGGGCTTTCACGAGAAAGGGGAAAGAAAGGGTGGCAGGGTCAGACACTGCCAGATGGGACTGAATCAGGCCCTGCATTCTTTCTGTGCCTGGGGCCCACCCCACCCTGCAGGGGCCACTGGCCCCCATCTCCTGCCTGCCCCTAAAACAGAGGCTCCACCTCTAGAATGTGTTCTGGTCCAAAAGGGAAGCAATTAATCAGCTGTGGTCTCACACTGGGTCAGCACCAGGCCCTACTTTCCAATTGGCTGGCCTGGGCCTTGTTGCTGGGTTTGGGTCTCAGAACTGTCTCCGGCTAATGCCCAACGACCCGTCTCTGCCTCAGGAACCTTCTTAGTGATGATCATAACAGCAAACAGTTGCCTGGAGTTGGTGTCTGTGACATGCGAGGCTTTGTTCTGAGTCCTCTCATGTTCTGGTTCACTTAATCCACATGATGAACCAATGCGATAGGGACCGTTGGTAATCCCAGTTCACAGGTGAGGAAGCTGGGGAGCGGATAGTAAGTGACTAGCCCGACATCACAGAGCCACTCGGAAGTGGCAGATTAGATTCCCTACAGACGGATATGACTACCCATCCTACATGCTTCCTCACAAGGCCACTGTGACCTCCTCCCACCCAGGGGTGGGGCTCCCATCCTCTCCCCCTAAACCTGGAGCATGTCACACTCTGTGACGTGGGGGCTAGATAATAAAAAGCCACGGATCTCTGCCTGCTCGAGGGGACACTCAGTCTCGGTGCCTAGCGCCGCGCTAGTGAGCGGAGCCTAAGCCAGTCCCCGCCCACGGAGCACGTGCATGAGTTCTGCCTGAGAGCCCAGCCAAAGTCCCAGCTGGAACCAGCACCACCACCAGATGTGTGGGTGGAGCCCTCCAGATGGGCCCAGCTTTGAGTCACCGAGTCACTGTCGGCCTCTAAAGAGGCCCAGACATCAGGGCACAGAGACCAGCCCCCCCGAACGCCTGGCCCACAGAGTACACGAGCCTGAGGAGACGGTGATCTTATGCCACCAGGGCTTGTAGTAACAGTAACTGGAGCAGCAGCCGTCCACAGCCTCGCCTGTCCCAGGCCACAGTACCTGCCTTGGTCCTAATGCCCAGCGACAGGCTTGCCATCTTTGGCTAGCCTGCTATGCCCCCCGCCATTTCCCGCTGAACTTCTGAGTGCCAACAGCCAACCGCAATTACCGCGTCTTGTCTGTAGCCAAGTGTCCCCAGCGAGACTGAGCTTGCTGTCACTTCCTGAAGCTGCTTCTGACGCCTCGAGCTTGTCCACAGGCCTCAGCTTGCTGTCCCCTCTCCCAGTCAGCCCCAGCCGGCCAGGTGACTCAGTCATGGTTCGGGCAAAGTAAGACAAGATAGTAGCAACTGACACCTCTTGACTCCCTACTGTGCATGACTGAATTTTACCCGCGCGAGTTATCCCAAGTCATTAATAATATCATTGGCCCCTTTATACGGGGGCTCAAGAGAGCCGGTCATTTCTGGTCATGCAGCTGTGTTAAGCTGCCTCAGTGTCCCGAGAGGTCAATTTTGGAAGACTGAAGGCAAGACAGGTCACAGTTCTCAGGATGGAAAACCACTGGGTGTTTCTCCAGGCAGAGAATCTAGTCTACCTGATGTCCCAACACAGCAGCCCTGGCAGATGTCCTCTACCCTGAACATCCCCCTCCCAGAAACACACCTGGGGAACAAAGATGGTCCTTCCTCGTAAGTGGGCACAGTGGGCGTGGCTAAGGAGGTCCGCTCTGCCCAGAGCCCCCCAGCTGCCATCTCTGTGCGTCACATTCCAGGAGGCAAGATGGCCAATCCGGGTCCTCGCCCTGGGAACGGTCCCAGATCTGTCACTGATGGACATACAATGCCTCCCCTTGAAAGAAATGGAGAGTGGTGGCTAAACAAACCATCCTGGGAGTCAAACAAGGTATAGATGCAGGTCCCACTAATGTCGGTCATGTCACCTGGGGCGAGCTGTGACCTGGCAAGTCCCCATGCCCTCATCAGTGCAGCAGGCAGGATGGGCGCCGCCTCATGCTGTGAGGACTAAGTGAGATGATGAAGCACAGAGCACAGAAGAAAGGGGGGTGACCATTATTACTGTTAGCAGACACAGGAACACCCTGGTCCTTATCAGACAGAGGCAAGCAGGGTGCCAGTGGTCCTGGGAAAAAATAGCCAGTCATCTCACGTGACGCTCCACACAATGCCCCCCACACCACACAGAGGCAAGGGCGCCGGCCCCCGATTCCCGAGGAAGTGTTCATTCGCACAGCCCCAGCCACTCGCTGCACCCACGATGGTAGGAAGCACTTTGATCCTAACCGTCTGACACTAATCAGCCACCTGAAGAGGCTAATTCCTAAATTTCAATCCTCTCTGGGAAGGCTGGTGGTTGGAAGTCCCAGCTGCTGGCCTGGAGCCGGGGCCTTCTTAGTCTCCAGCCTAAAAAAAACAAAACAACAAACGCTGGGCAAATGATGAATTCAGAGTCCTGTCCTCTGGCAGAGAAGAGAGTCCATAAAAGCCAGTAAGAAAGATTCCGCGTAATCCCACTAAGGCACCTCCAGGAGGGGCGCTGCGGGCCCCAGAGCACTCCCCTTGAAAGAAATCAATTAGCATTCGACTTCCCCCTCCTGCCGCGCACACTGAAGTGGGATCTGACAAGAATGGAAAACAGATTTGCCTTAAATACTGCCAATAAAGCCTGCAGTTCAAGGGCAGAGCAGTGGAGGGAAATCCAGTGCTCGGAAACTCTGAGACCCCCATCCATTAGCTGCATTCGGCAGCTGTGGAAGGAAGGGTGGGCCTGGCTCAGAGAGGGGCCGTGATGAGGACGGGTATTTGGGGCACAGCAGCCCGAGGTGCTGGTTTTGCACTAGGTCCTGAAAACAGGCCCCTGAGCTTCCACCTCGGAGCACCCTGCTGGTTTGTCCTGGTTGGGGGGGATGTCGCTCGTTTTTTCCTGTCCAGCATCCCCACACGCCTCTTTTTTTTTTACCAACGGCCCCCATTTTACCTGAGAACAGCACCTCTTCTCAGTCCCGGGGATTTCAGTGGAATTCAGCCCCTCTCGAGCTCTAAGGGTAGCTGAGCTCAACCTGCCAATGGGAGCTGAGCAGCCCCGGGCCTCAGCGAGTAAATCCGGGATGTGCCCAGGACCACGGAAGGCGTATCAGCGCCAGTGAGGCTCCGGCTTGGAACCCAGTGAAACAGCAGCTAAAGGGAGCCATCTTTCCAGGGGGTCGGGGGGAGATGGGGTGCAGGCCTGAAGCTCCTGGACACCATCTGGACAGAGGAGAATGGAATCAGCCCGGAGGAAGACAGGTAAGGAGACAACATCACCTGATTAGACCTTCTGAGGGCCTGGAATCAAGCTGCACCTGAAGACCTGCTGGGCTTTTCTGTTCCAAGATCCAGTAGGCCCCATTTTTACTGGTTTTAAGCCAACTTGAGGATGGTTTTTATCACTGCAGCTAAGAAAGCTCTGGAGAGTCCGGGGCAGCTGTGTGACCACAGGAGGCCTCGGCAGCACCAGTTCTGTGGAGCCCAACTGGAGGCCACACATCTGCCCATCAGATTCGGTTTTCCACTGAATCGGCAACGCAGGCATGTGACTAAAGGCCTCAGGTGGGTCCTGGGAAAGCAGATGCGGCCTCCAAAGCGGGCCGGCAGGTGCTGGTGATGCGCCCATGCCACTCAGCCCCAGCACCTCCACGCACCTTCTGACTCCAACAGCTGAGCCTCGGCTCCGTGGGAAGCTGCCGGGTTTCCGAGCCCTGCTCTGCCTGCACCCGGGACGCGTCCCCGTGCCTGGGAATTAGCATCTCCTGGGGCAGCCCTTCACCATGGACATGCCGTCTGGTCGGGATGGTTCTGAGGCATCTTTTCACCCCATTTCCCAGAGCTTCTCCCACAGGGTAAGCATGAGGCGCGCACTGTGCCAGCTGGCTCATTGGGGCACCCTGTCCCTTCCTCTATCGCCTCCCGCCCTGCGTGGTGCCCCGGGACCTCCTAACTAAGCCACATCCGCTCAGCATTGTCTCAGAACCTGGTTCTGCGCGCGGAGCAGACATTTCATCACACTCTCCCGCATCACCCGCGTTACTCCCCTAACAGAAACCACCCCACCAACAGTCTCATTCCTTAGCCAACTCCCCTTCATGATCCTTAGAAATCATCTCTCCCCTCAGCCTGCCTATCCCGTGAAGCAAAGCAAAATCCTAGAAGCTCACAGGCTTCTCCCACCCACCCCCAAAACCCATCAGTGCACCCACGCCTCAGAGACAGGCGTCTCGCAAAGGCGCAGCTGCTGTCACCCGAACAGGGTCGTACCTACACAACCAGCCGGGGGAAGGCAGCGAGCACCGTGCTGGCACTGCAGGGACAGTCAGGAGCAGGGCTGCCAGCCTGGGGGCTGGCCCCCCCCACGAATCTCCTCACCCCTCTCCCCTTCTACCTTCTCTCAGGTTTCATGGGGATCCAGCCAGACTGCATTAACGATCTGCAGCTCCCCTAAAATAGGCCGAGCTGTCTCCTTCCTTCTGCCTTTTTCAAAGCCGTTCCATCTGCCTGAAAGATCTTGTCTTCTGGAGGATCTTAAGGGCCTGTTTCCATCTCACCCACTCCAACTCCCGTGTCCCTGGGCTTTCTCAGCTGAGCGAGAGGTGGCGGGCGGACTGTTTCAGAAGGTGGGGCTTCCTGCGCAGCAAGGATCTCGGGGAGCCCGACGATCACCTGGGCAGATGCTTCCGACAAGCTACTGAAGGGGTCCTGAGGCTCCCCACAAACACAGCGCCGTGTCCGGGGCGGCCAGGCGTCTCCGGTGGGGCATGAACACAGCGGCAGGTGACACTAACACACAGAGAGGAACAGTCCGCTCGCTCTTCAGTTCACTCTCTGATCACTTCAAAAAGGGAAAGTCCGCTTTCTGCTACTGACATCTCTCTGACATATAACTCGCTAAGCTCTCGTTTTAAAAGGCACAGAATTGTCTTAGCCAGTTCGGCTCAGTGGTTAGAGCGTTGGCCTGTGGACTGAAGGGTCCTGGGTTCAGTTTTGGCTGCAGACAGGTACCTCGGTTGCAACTTCAATCCCCGGCCCCAGGCCGGCCGAGTGCGGGAAGAAACCTTAACCAGTGTGTCTCTCTCACATCAGTGTTTCTCTCTCTCCTTCCACTCTCTCTGAGAAGCAACGGAAAATAACATCCTCGGGTGAGGGTTAAAAATAAATAAATAAAATAAAAGGCACAGAATGAATATGGTTTTGTTCTCATTGTATTATGCTTATAATTCCCTTCTACTTGGGTTTAGTGAGGCCTTTTGTTTCTTTTCCACTTATATTAATGATGTGAAGTTTCCATTTATATGCAAAGATTCAAAATAAAGATCCTGTATTAAGTAAAGGTTCCCACACGTACATATATACACATATTTGTGCTATCTGTAATGCATACACATGTGTAATATAACGTCTAAGACATGCACTATAATATGTACATATTATATATATAACTATGTGTATTAACCACAGGTGGTGCTTGGATACGGCCAATATTTGACACTCAAACGAGTCATGTTTAAGGGGAGAAGACCTAGAATAATGGGCTGGAGGAGCAGCCTTTAGGACGCCTCCTTTCCCGATACCTGATAGGAAGTATTTGGTGGCCGGAGCCCAAAGGAGCTGTGCCCACCACACTCTTAAGATGCACAGCTTGAGAAACTGGTCTTCTCAGCGCACAAAGGGCTTCGGAAACCAGGTAATAACTTGAGCTCCCCCCTCCCCCGGAGTATCTGGGTGGAATTTCCACACGCCCGGATTACTTCAGGGCTGAAGGCCACTGTCCCAGCCCACAGGCTCCAGGGACCCCCAAGGCCCGGAACTGCGCACCCCCAGGGCCCTGCGTGATGTGGACAGAGGCTGGCTGCTGTCTCTGACAACAGAGGAAGCTCCACATGGAAGTGCTGTCGGAGCCTCGCTTACAGCCCACGGCAGGTGGCCCGGCGTTGCTAAGAGCTTTGGCCTCAAGGCTGGAAGCAAGGAGTGGCCAGGCCTGTTGCTTTCATTCTGAGGTGCGGCTCAGAGACATGCACGGTGGCCCATTTCTCTCCTGACTGCACCTTCTCGCTCAGCCAAACGCATTCATGCATATTCATTGAACAGGCTTTTATGAGGCAGGGACTTTTTAAACGTCAGGGATACACAAGAGGCCAGGGCCACAAAACACTTCACCTCAAAAGCCTATGCTCCCGAGAGCCTAGAGGGGAGACAGGCAGCAAACACACGGGAACGGCAATAGGTGGAAGGAGAAAGGCAGAGATGCGATGCTGTTTAAAAATAAAGCCGGGCCCTGCCGGGCGTGGCTCAGCGGTTGAGCGTCGACCTAGGATCCAGGCGATCAGGGTTCGATCCCGGTCAGGGCACATGCCCTGGTTGTGGGCTCCATCAATGACTCTCTCATCATTGATGTTTCTGTCTCTCTCTCTCCCTCTCCTTTCCTCTCTCTGAAATCAATAAAGATATATTTTTAAAAAATAAATAAATAAAAATTAAAAAAAAATAAAAATAAAGCCGGGCCCATCGAAACATGCCTTGGGCGCTGTGCACACGGCGGAGGTCAGCCTGGTGGTCGAGGGTGACGTCTACGATATTTTGATCTGAAACCTGAACGATGGAAGGACTGAGCCTTCTGAGACCGGAGGGAAGGGTCTTCCTGGCTAAGGGAGGCCCATGTATAACAGCCGGGCCCCTGGACTCCTGCGATTCACCTCTTCGTTACCTCCCTCAAGTAGCGACATTTCTCTGCACCCTCCACTTTTCTTAACACTCAGCAACGGTGCTCTGGGCTGAGTTTCACTCCTAGTTCCATCACCAACGAACCAAGGAACTATTCCGAGTCTCAGTTTTCCCATTGGTGAAAGGTACCAAGGATAAAAGACCTGTTTGACAGGATTCGAGGGAAAATACTTTGGTGTAGCTAAAATGCTCAGCTTGCTTCCTGGGTGACAACAACAGTTACACGTCACCCCAAAGTCCCTGCTTTCCCCGGACATATGAAGACATATCGGTTCATATCAGCTAAAGGATGGGGCCCAGGAAAGAGCGCAGCTGAATGTGAATTCCGAGTCCATTCTTGTCTGAATGGGGCAGAGCTGATTCTTGTGAAATAGGAGCTGATGAAAATTTTATTTCACTTATTTATGTTTTGGGGTTCCAGACATTTTCTGTTACCCTCCAATAGCTGGATCATTCTGTGCCCACTGTCTTCAGTGTAGGGCTTTTTCTAGCCGGGATCCAAAACGAGAGTCAGTGCTTGGCCTTTGAAGTTCAAAACAGGCCTTTGAAACTCCAGCAAAGACTACAGTCTTGAGCAAAAGGCGTTTTGAGTTTCAGGCACCTGCATCCTTTGAGTTTCAAAAGACCAAAGTCCCAGGTGAAACAACAGGCATAGAAAACTCACCTCTGATCTGCGAGAAGGAGGTTTCGTCTCCTAAGAAAAGTCCCTTGGGCTGGGGAGAAGCAGGAGAAGGGAAGCATGAGGGTCAGAGTCCACTCAGGGTACCCACTGAGGCCAAGGCCAGGGCAAGGTAAGATTAAAATTACAGCCCGGCTGGTGTGGCACAGTGGTGGAGTGCCGACCCATGAACCTGGAGGTCACGGTTTGATTCCTGGTCAGGGCACTGCCCAGGTTGCAGGTGCGATCCCTGGTAAGGGCACGCAGGAGGCATCAGATGGATGATGTTTCTCTCTCATCGCTGTTTCTAACTCTATCCCTCCCCTTCCTCTCTCTCTAAAATTAATCAATAAAACATTTTTTAAAAGTATTTGAATTTATAAGTTAAATAGGAGACTATTTACTTTAAAAAAGAATAAAGTTACAGACGTGAGCACGTAGGGGAACGTCTTCTCACTGCCCACATGGGAACTGGAAAGCGGCCTGGACTCAGGCTCACCAGCACCCTCCTGAGGGTCAGACCAGTGGGGAGGGAAGGACAGCCTGGCTGACAGGGACCCAGGCAGGTTCCCAGGTTGGAAGGCTCTGTGGACAGAGGCTGAAGCCTTTCAGGGGAGCATTCACATCACCATGAGAACTGCGCCCCTCCTGGGCACCTGGGAAGGACAGCAGCCAACATCCTCAACCAAGAGAAAGCCGTCTGTGCCCCAAGACTGTGCCTGGCACCTCTGAATTACCCAGGTGGACAAATGGCCTTTACGACGGCTCGGAGCGGTCACAGCCCTCCAGGTGGAGTGGCGGCCCAGGAACCCAGGCGAATCCGCTCAGCACGGCACCTCCGTGGGGAAGAGAGGCCCCGCTGAGCTCCCGAGCTGGGAGGCACCAGGACACCGTTACACACTCGCAATTACACACTCGCAGTCAAAGGAGATCTGCTGGAAAGACAACCACCGTCCATGAACTACCGTCTGGAGCCCTGCTTTCCCGCCCGCTCCCTTCACCTTCCCCCCTAGACCCGAGCCGGAATCCCAGGAGCACAGACCTCGGAGACGCAGTCGGCCCAGCGCCCTGCGCCCCAGCGACCCCCGGCTCACGCCTCTCACCCTCTGGACCGAACGCTCCAGAAATCTTCGCGGGACTCGGACAACTACGCTGGCAGGAGGGACGGAGAAAGCTCTGACATGGGCCCGCTCAGGGACCGCGCTGTCCTGAGCTGCCCTCCAGCACCGCACACGGGGAGCTCCAGCCACTGGGGGACTAGCTTTACAACGACCCTGCTCGCAGTCAGATCAGCGAGAGGGACGAAGGTGGCTGCCTCAGTTTCCCAAGAGCAAAGCAATCTGAAGCCACTAAAAGCAAAGCAATAAGAAGCCGAGGTCACTTCACTTCAGTTAAGTAAGTGACTGGCTGCTCTGAGAAGAATGTCCATCAGGACTGCCACTAAAAGGAACTGCTAGAGCCCAGCCTATGGATTGGAAGGGCTTTTTTACTTTTAATAAAATAACGTGCATGGTCAGTGTGACTTGTCCTAGAAAAGAGTGAGCCCCATGGCCACTGGGTTTGCTCAGGCCTGAGTTCTCCGTCTGCCCCCAGATGCCAGCCTTCCAGGAGGGTGTGCTGCTCCGGTCCTGACAGACGCCGCGGTCCCAACCCCGGGCCGCCCCGCCCAGTCCAGGGGAGCTCGGCAGAATCTGTGAAGCTTCACAATCCCGGTCTAAGGCTGTGTCCTATGGACATAATCATGCGTATGTGTGGAAATTTAACTACAGGGATGTTCATCGCAGAATTCATGACAATAATGAAAAGTGTAAATAACTTAAATATGTGACAGCTGAGTAATGATGAACTAAATTACACCCATAGGATATTATATTGTCCTTAAACGTTCCATTCTGAAGGCAATTTAATAATGTGCAGAACTGCGTAGGATATAACATTTTAAAATTATGTTTCAAGTCAGTATTTACAAGGTTTGCAAATATTCACATTATAAAGAAGTTCAAAACAAACAGCGACTCTCTTGATGGTGGGATTATGAGTGAATTTAAGTTTCCTATGTGGGAAGGTTTAGGGCAACTGTGAAGTTAGAGGTCACGGCCCCCAAGACTACTCTCACTCCAACACCAACTGCAAGTTTGGGAGGTTCCCCAAACCACCCTTATGTTCGATAATTCACCAGAAGGTTCAGAGAACTCACTGAAGTTGTTACGCTCGTAGCTACAGCTCCAACAGGGGAAGGGTGCAGACTGAGAGCAGCCAGAAGAGGAAGAGACCCTGGGACCAAAGGGAGCTTCCGACGTTCTCCTGAGGGGAGAGATCGGGGACCTTTCCCGACATCAGTGTGTGACAATATGCATGGAGTCCTGCAAACCAGGGAACTCCCTGAGCCCCATGCTTAGGGTTTTTATTGGGGCTGACTGCCCACGTGGCTGTTCTGTCTCCAGTCTCCATCCTACTGGGCATGACCCAAAGCCTCCACCCTAAACCACCTTGCTGGTGTGGCCGACCCCCCGAAATCTGTCAGACCATCCAGCATTGACCCAAGATCCCAAGCGAACAAGACATTCCTATCAGGTAAGACACTAGGTCACCTCCCAGCAGCCAAGGACAAAAACCAGGCTTCTTGGGCAAGATTAAATCCTTTACCACACACTATGATAAATGATAGAAGCTGCCAAAACAATAATATTAAGAAGTATTCTGGCAAACTAGTGGGTTTGAAATCTGACCCTAGACACCCTGGGAAGCCAAAGAGCAGCTTCCGCCCAGTTTTACCACCTGGCACTGCCCAGTGGGCTTCTGCCTTTCCCCGGGGTGCACCCTATGTCCTCGGTGCGCTCTGACCGAGGCCAGGTTGTTGTTATCTTACCCTTATTTGAATAATTCCAATTATAACAGCAATCACTGCTACCACTCATTGATCACTGACAGTGTCCCAGGTGCTGAGCTAAACTTTTAACATATCAGTCAAATCTCATTTTCATTTAAAAAATTTATACAGTATGTGCTATTTTAGTCCCATTTTGCAGATGAGACGATCGGGGAACAGAGACATGAAGCTCTTTATCCAAAATCTCACTGCTAGAAGAGACAGAGCTTAGACTGAAACTCAGGGCTGCCCGGCTCCGACTGCCCTCGCCTCCCTGCTGCAGTCGCGGCCCAGCCCCAGGAACCACTCGTTCTCTGATTCCTGCCCTCTGCTCTGGCCTGTCCCCCATCAACCCAGGATGACCACCTAGGGAGCCAGGTGGCCACCCACCCGAGGCCAATGACGAAGGGCCCATGCCCCGTATCAAGTCTTTCTGAAAAGAACCCCACGCTGGTCCAGGCCCCAGGAGCCTTCTGTGGGATTCGGTCCCCAGGAGGCAGGTCCCTGTCCACCTCACCCAAGTAAACCTTCACCTGGATCCTGGTCACCCGCCAAATTCAGTCCCTTTTGAGTGTCTCATTCATCCAGGCGTGCCTTACGGTCAGTCTCGACAGCTAAGGATTTTATAAAATCTAATTTGTCTCAGGACCACTTGCCTTACTTCTACACGTCGGATGAACACTGAAGGACTCCGGTCTGCAGGAACGTCCTGTATCCTTAGGAGCGGCTTTCTCTCGTTCCATTCTCATTTTTTACTCTGAATCTCTAAGAAGCCAAGTTTTGGTTAAGTTTTTTAATTCAAAATGTATTTTGATTAGACAGGAGATGTGAAAGCCCCTCCCGGTGAAGAAGAGCGACTGGGTCACGCGGGAGGAGCCCTGGCCCTTCCCCTGGCTCAGCTCCTCCTGCGCAGGCGTCTGGCCCCTGCCCAGCCCGGCGCTGGTTTCCTGCTTGTTTCTAGTGGTTGCAGAGGAGGCGTTTCCCTCACCTTCGCTCCCGCTCAGCGCTGCTTCTCTCACCCGCAGGGTGAGCAGGCTGAGGGCCCTCCTCCCACAGGACCACCCACCCAGCCAGCACCAAGTCCTCCCCCGTCCACGGACTCGCCCAAACGCTAAACATCCCACGCTTGCCATCCTAACGGGAGTCACCCTCCTCCCCTGAGACACACAGCTGGGCGGCTCTATTCGTTCCACACGCCTGTCCCTGGTTTCACTCTATTATTTCATCTATTAATTTAGCAACCCAGGCACGGCATGAGTTATTCAGCAATTATGGGGACAGGCAGGTCTCATGCCGTGGCAGTGGGAGGAGTGACAAATGCCCATTAGCACCAGGACCCTAATGACCCGGCGGTGCCGCCTCACACTCAGCCACCGGGGGCGGCTGTACATTACAGGGAATTTCAGGGGTGTCGCCAACCTGAACTAACTCTCGATGCTCTGGGAGGAGAGTGCACGTCCCGTGGGGGACGGAGAACTCCTGCGCGGAGATGGCGGCACTTCAAAATACAGGCACCCCACGGCAAGGTCACCTCCCTCCCGGAGAGGGGGCCACAGCATGTCTGCCGCGGGCGCCGTGCGCTCTCTCGGGGAATCGTCGCGTGTCCGCCACGTGCCAGGCACGGCGCTGGGTCGCGAGGAACACAGATGAGAAGCAGACACGGTCCCTGACCAGGGACACTGGGGTCTCACGAAGGAAACAGCCATCAGGCAAATGCAGCCCATTCACTGATGAACCTCACACACGCTTCTGGGAAACGGGAACTGCTGGTGCTGAGCGGCCGCGGACCCAGAGGGAGACACAGGCCCGAGCCTGAGAAACTCCAGCGCCGATTGTGAGCTCCCCGCCCTGAGAAACCCCAAGGGCTGGGAACCTTCCTTAGGCTCAGTCTCCTCATCCAGCGGAGCGTCTGCGCGAACATTTTCTCAAAGGACCGCGCGCGTCAGGGCGCTGAGCCCGCGCCAAGGCAGGTGTGCACTGCAGGGAGCCATCCTACTGCTCTCCAAACCCTTCAGGACTCAACAGGCCCCAGAGGACTGCGCAGGAGGCCAGCGTGTCCAGAGGTGACCCCAGGGAACTTGGCGGAGGGTTCCGGTGGCCCTCCAGAGCCGGCCACCAGGGGCCCTGGGATGCAGCCAGAGCCGTCTCTCCCTGGCTTAGCCAGGAGGGAGGGCAGTCTCAGCCTTGGCCCAATAGTCAACGTTTCTATCAAAGCAGATAAAAACCTGTGTGTGACACCAAGTGGGGATGTATCTTGTAGGCAATATGCTACCTAATGGGTTGGGGATCCCAGCAGACCTCCGGCAGCTGGTGTGGCAGGCTGACCACACAGCATGGAGCACCGCACAGAGAAACACGGGGTCCTGCCCTCCGGGCCCAGCAACCATCTGGACAAGCCCTTAGCCGGGAAGCAGGTGTGAAGGCACCTGGCCGGTGGTCACTGCCCACGAGCTCAATGCAGTCAGTGTAACGCGCTCTCAGGGACAGTCGATCATTTCCGTTGCATGGCCTGAGGTAGAATTCCAGAGCAAGGAGGCGGACTGTCTGTCCTGCTCTCACATTGGCGCTCTTGAGTACCTATGAATAAAGAGTGATGGGGACCTCCGATCCCACTGCCGGGGCTGGAGAAACGGAAGATTAACTGGAGAGGAGAAGACTCGGGTGGCAGGACTAGTACTTCCGAATTCCCCAAAACCTAGAAAGCAGCTGGAAAAATAAACAGCAACTGCTGTGGGCCAGGCGATGGGCTGAACATTTAGGATACAACCACTCATCCGGTCCTCATCACAACTCCATGCCATCCACAGATGAGAGAACACTGAGGCTGGCAGAGGAAAGCACCTGAGCCACACGTCGGGGGAGTGGTGGACCCAGGATAGGAGGTCAGGTCTGTCTGAGCCCAGGTTCAGCCCATTCACCAAGGCACGCCCTGCTACGTGGGACGCTCCTTCCAGAGGCATGTCCTGGGGTGAGGGGACGGGAGGGAAGGCCCTTTGCCTGTCCACACTTGCACTGGGCAGGAAGATCTGAGAGTGTGGTCCCAGTCTAGGTCACCGTCCCATCTCCAGGCCCAGGACTCAGTAAATATTTAACAGGCGCCTGCTAAGAAATGAGTGGATCAGTGAACACACCAGCTGCAGGCTGCACAGAGACTAACTCTCTACAATAGGAGCCACCAGAGTAGTCCACTCCCAGGGCTCGGTAACGAGGTGCCACAAACTGGGCTTGGGGGCAAAACAACAGAAGCTATTCTCGCATGGTTCTGTAGGCTAGAAATGTGTGATCCAGTGTCGGCAGGGCCATGCTCCTCTGGAGGCTCTGGGGAGGCAGCCTCCTGTCTGCCCCTAGCTCTGGCCTCACCCGACGTCCCTCGGACTGCCTGGGTGCGCAGCTGCACCGCTCCAATGTCTGCCTCACCTTCACAAGGCATCTTCCTCCTGGGGCCTCTCCTCTGTGTCTCTATCTCTTCTAATAAGCTCCCCTGATCCGGTATGACCACCTTAACTCATCACATCTGCAAAGACCCTATTTCCAATTAGGTGACAGTCACACATTTGGGGTGGACGTGAATATCGGGAGACACTGTTCAACTTAGTGTCATCGCTGAGTAGGACGTTCGGAGATGGGGCATGGCCCCCCTAGGAATGATCAAGCCGAGGGGTCGACGTAAAGAGTGAGGACTGGGCCAAGGACACCAAGGGCTGATCTAGGCAGGGCACCATCCTTTCCTTCAGCAACACTACTAACCTGACTCCGTTTCTAGCACAGTCACGGGGCTGGAAATCCCAGCATGAGTGGGGCACGGTGGCTCCCTTGATGGTCCCAAAGCCTGGTGGGGAAGGACAGACTTGCAAAGGGACAACAGACATGGCGTGAGAAAGCTCACTCTGAGCTGTGGGAGCACGGAGGAGACAGAAGAGTGTCAGTAACGAGTGGAGCTCCCCAGGCAGAAAAATCACGGCAGAGACGTGCTACCTCCGGCTACCCCACCCTCCATCCTTCTGGTGACAACACAGAATGTCCTTCAGGAAACCACTTCTCCATTCTGTGCACTGTCGACGGTAGGAGGGCCTCACCCAGGGCTCCAGGCGGAGTATTCCACGTCCCTAACTAGAGCCAATGAAAGCCAAGGGGACAGTGGCTGGGGCGGCGGGGAGAGAGGTCTGCTGCCACCCACGGCACTCGGGGCGTAGACCGGAGGCTGGCAGCTGCCGGCACCACCTTGCAACCCCAGAGGGAGAATCTTGAAGCTGCCAAGAAAAACAGCGGATCCTGAGAGTGGAGCCATCCAGAAGGCGTGCGGCAGAGGCCGGCTCCTTTGGCACTGTTTATGTCCTGAGTCAAACTCCTGAAGCTGGACCTGCCGCGGACCCTTCATATGGAAGTCAGTCAATATACCTAATGTTGTGGAAGCCAGTGTGAACTCTTACCTGGGACGGCAGCCCAGGAAGCAAACACGTCACGGGGAAGTCGCAGAGGCAAAGGAGCAGGGTGCCCCTAGAAAGGGTGGAGGGTTTGGTGCAGTGGGTGAGTGAAGGGACGTGGGAGGCCTCCCCGCAAGGGTCTCCAGGTCAAGCTGGGTTTGGGTTTCATCGTGGAGGGTTTATAGCCCTCCTGACTCTAAAATTCTCTGGTCTCTGAGCCTGAGCTCCCGAAGCCTCTGCAGGAGACCATCATCATCAGCCCAGGAGCAGCAGCCTTGCTGAGCTGCGACCTCAGGACCCGCTGTGGCTGCTTTGGGACATTGCATCTGTGACCATCCATCTGCAGGGAAGCGGAAGCCAGGGAAGAGTTACTGCCCTGGGCTTCTGAGCCCAAGACCCCTGGGTGTGCTGACCACACACCTGTAGGAGCCTCACAGCCTGCACGAGCTTCCCCTTGGCCACATCTCCGCGCCCCCAGGTACTCGCAATTCAGTGCTCCTCATGGATGCTGGAAACCTCCACGCTGGGCGCCAGAGGGTTTGTAAGAGCAGGAAAGGGAGCTGAAGGCTGCAGTCAAATCTTAATGTGCAGTGTCCCTGGGTCTCGTTCTGGGCTCAGCAGCAGTGACACAGAGGAGCCCGTTGTCCAGGGATCGCCAGCAGTTCCTTCTGAACGCCGCACCCGGCCCGCAGGGGCATCTGCGTGTGTCGGGAGGAGGCGAGGCCTGCAGTCAGCAGTGAGGGTGGGCCCGCAGGCCGGGCTCGCACGCGGACGCCACGCCTGCCTGGCCCTGTCCTGAGTGCCGTGGATGGCGAATGGCCAGCACGCACAGAGGCCAGGGTCCCCGCCCTCTTCAAACGGCCGCGTGAAAGGGCAGCCAGGCTCCCGCACACCAGCTATCCCGGAAGCAGCGCCAGAGGCGGGAACAATCTCAGATAAGGGGAAGCCACGGGAGTTTGCCTGTCTGGACTTGCCTTGGTTATCTGGCTGTTTGCCTGATAATCGTCTAATTCTCTAAATGCAGGTTTCATGACAGCAGAGGCCTTGTCTTTCTGGATCAACACTCTCCATTTACTTAATGATAACAGACCAGTAACAGTACAATGGGACTGCGGCAGGCCAGGCAATATTTGACGCGTGTGTGTGTGTGTCTCTCAATGTGTGATCCTTCAGTAATCCCACAGGATGGCACCCTCATGACCCCATGTACAGACGGGTAAGCTGAGGCAGAGGTTGAATAGCTTGCACACGGGCACAGCCAGTGTACGGTGGAGACGGGATGTGGACCTAACAGAAACTGGCTCGAGCGCGCGTGCTCTCTCACGGCCCGACACTCAGGCAACAGTACTTAACGAGCGCTGAGCACACACCAGGCGATTTCTAGGTGCCGGGGACACGGTCACAAAAAATAAGTAAGGTGTCCCTGGAACACCGGTGGGTGGATGGGTGGAAGGATGCACGGACGGGTGTAAGAATGGAAGGACGGAAGCATGAATGGACTGCAAGGTGGGATTCGGAACTGTGGACAGAGCAGAATATCACAGCTGAGTCGTCGGTAAGTGAGGCTCTGGCTCTCTCAGGTTTTTCCCGCTTTTGATGGTAATTTGTCCCTGGACTACACACAAGCTCTAGGACCAGGAGCCTGGCACCATCCCTTTACCATCTTGTGACCTGGAGCAAATCATTTAACCCCTGGACCTGTTTCCTCACTTATAAAATGAGAATAACCCCAGCTACTCACACAGTTGCTGTGGATTAAATGCTATTTGCTAGTGTTTGGAGCCCAGTTCAAATGTCATCTCTTTTCTGTAGCTTTCAATTCAATTCAAGTCAACAAATGTTTATCAGCCACTGTGCTTGGGTAAGATTACAACAGGACACAGGACAGATGTGGTCCCTGTATTCAGAGAAATCTTAGTTTAGCAGAAGAGACAGGGAAAAACAAACATGTCAAATAAGTGTTGAGAAGAGGGAAGTGTGGGGCCCGAAGGGAGTCTCTGACCAGGGTGGAATCAGCCTCTCCTCTTCCACGGTCCCGTCGCTTCACTTGGGAGCGACTACTGTGCCCATGAGTCTCCCCTATGAACAGGGCTCTTAGAGGGGGTCGCACAACACCGAAAGAAGAATCGGTTGTATCCAATGGACATAAAAATAGGGAGGGAGGAAGGGAAGAAGGGTAGAAGGGAGGAAGGGAAGAAGGGGAGAAGGGTAGAAAGGTGGAAGGGAAGAAGGGTGGAAGGGTGGAAGGGAGGAAAGGAGAAAGGGTGGAAGGGAGAAAGGGAGGAAAGGAGGAAGGGAGGAAGGGAGGGAGGGTGGAAGGGAGGGAGGGTGGAAGGGTGGAAGGGAGGGAGGGTGGAAGGGTGGAAGGGAGAAAGGGAGGAAAGGAGGAAGGGTGAAAGGGAGGAAGGGAGGAAGGGTGGATGGATTAACAAAGCTAAAGCTATGGTCCAGATGGGAACAGTCAGGACTTCACAAAAGCTATGTCCAGAGGCAAAACCCAGTCCACTTAGAACCAATGTCCACTAATTTCAAAACTAGATGGAACAGGAATAACAGAGGCAGATCCGGAGCAAAGACAAACTTCTACTGAGATGACATGAGGAAGATGAGAAACAGGGCCAGGCTGTAGGAGGTAATGCAGGCGAGAGAAACCCACCCGGGCAGCTGGACCCTGAGACGGGTGGCATTTACAGAAGCGCCCCAGTGCTGCTCTCAGAGACTTGGCCCTTCACTGACGCCTGCAGCTCTCCCCAGCGAGGGGGGTGGATGCATCTGCGCTACAAACCCCGCCCGTGGCACTTCTGTGGTCAATGGGACTTTAGAAAATGTGACACAGCAGGGGCTGAAAAGTGCTGGCATAGTGAAGGCTGCTCTCCTGCTGCTCAGGGAGCCCTGCGAGCACTGTTATGAGAACTTCCAGGACACTGAGCCTGCGAGGTAATGAGACACAGGGCCCGGCCATGCCTGTGCCCCGGCGTCACAGAGCCAGCTGTCGACATGGATGATCATCGGAGACCAGGCGGCCAGAGAGACACAGGGCCCGGCCATGCCTGTGCCCCGGCTGACACACGGTCAGCTGTGGACATGATGACCATGGGAGATCAGGCTGCCTCCGCTGAGCTGCCGGCAGGTGCTGTAACCTGAAGAAGCACCACAGAGTTATGAGAAATGATGACATGGTCGCCAGGGTGAGCCACGACCTTGGGGTGCTGTGTTAAGCTCTGAAATCTCACTGAAAAATGAAGCTGAAAGTAGCCACCCCAGAGAGAGGGACCAGGCTAGTGTGGACGAGGCCTCCCCTTCCTGCTGGCCAGTCCTCGGGGCCAGGGATGACATCAGAGCACACTCCTCACCAGGGCAAGCACACGGCTGAGCAGCGCTGGGCTCCGGAGGCACTTGGCCTGTGTGTTCACTCAGCACATTTTAACTGACTGAGCACCAATAGCGTAAACCCTGCACATGGAATGGGAGGCAAGTCAGGCACGAGCGGTGGTCCTCCAGGGCCGAGTGTCACACAGACATGGCGCTGCACCCCACGGCCGAGTGTCACACACACACGACACTGCACCCCACGGCCGAGTGTCACACGGACACGGCGTTGCACCCCACGGCCGAGTGTCACACACACACGGCGCTGCACCCCACGGCCGAGTGTCACACACACACGGCGCTGCACCCCACGGCCGAGTGTCACACACACACGGCGCTGCACCCCACGGCCGAGTGTCACACGGACACGGTGCTGCTCCCCCACGGCCGAGTGTCACATGGACACGGCTCTGTACCCCAAGGCCGAGTGTCACACGGACATGAGCGTATCCCTACACGGCCGAGTGTCACACAGACACGGTGCTGTACCCCAAGGCCGAGTGTCACACGGACACGAGCGTATCCCTACACGGCCGAGTGTCACACAGACACGGCGCTGCACCCCACGGCCGAGTGTCACACACACACGGCGCTGCACCCCACGGCCGAGTGTCACACACACACGGCGCTGCTCCCCCACGGCCGAGTGTCACACACACACGGCGCTGCACCCCACGGCAGAGTGTCACACAGACACGGCGCTGCACCCCACGGCAGAGTGTCACACGGACACGGCGTTGCACCCCACGGCTGAGTGTCACACACACACGGCGCTGCACCCCACGGCCGAGTGTCACACACACACGGCGCTGCTCCCCCACGGCCGAGTGTCACACACACACGGCGCTGCACCCCACGGCCGAGTGTCACACACACACGGCGCTGCACCCCACGGCAGAGTGTCACACACACACGGCGCTGCACCCCACGGCCGAGTGTCACACACACACGGCGCTGCACCCCACGGCCGAGTGTCACACACACACGGCGCTGCACCCCACGGCAGAGTGTCACACACACACGGCGCTGCACCCCACGGCAGAGTGTCACACACACACGGCGCTGCTCCCCCACGGCCGAGTGTCACACACACACGGCACTGCACCCCACGGCAGAGTGTCACACGGACACGGCGCTGCACCCCACGGCCGAGTGTCACACACACACGGCACTGCACCCCACGGCCGAGTGTCACACGGACATGAGCGTATCCCTACACGGCTGACTGATCCTATCAGGACTGGACTGGGAATCTAAACAGGAAGAGTGTTTTGAGCAGGAAGTGGCATTATGACAATTTCGTCCTGATCCTGAGCCTTTAGCCAAAAAAGCCACCCACACACCGCTTGTCAGCACCCAGGAAGGGGGAACACAGCTGTCGCTGCTCGTCACAGAGCAGTGAAGGGGACAGTTCCGCTGTCTGAGGCTTAATCCAGGACTTACAGTTTGGGTTAATTAGTCTCCCTGCTTCAGTTTTCCTATTTAAAAAGAGGACTGATAATATCGTGACTCTGTAGGACTGTTGAAAAACTAAGACAGCACATAGGCACTGACTAGCGGGCCACGGGAGAAGCACTCCAAGGTAATCACCATTTGCTACCACCCTTCTTCCCTGCTGCTGTCCCCTAGTCTCGCTCCTCACTCTACCCAGCTCCTGACATGTGGCTCTGGCCCTTCTGGGCCGACATGGATTTGCCTTCCCTGATTCAGACCCCAGCTCCCTGCTTGAGGTCACCACGAACATACACCTCTCCTGTCTGTGGGGAGCACAACCAAGGGGTGGTTCTGATTTGAGGACTTTGCACCGGCCGGGACAAAAGAAATTCCTTTAGAATCACACGTGGGACAGTTCCTCCCCGACCCCTCTGCCCCTGCCCTGAAGGCGTCAAGCCTGCACTGCAGCTGAAAACCCGGCTGCCACCTCCCTCGGCTCCCCTTTCCCTCGGCATCCTCCCCAGGCCTCCAGAATGTCTCCTCCTGTAGTAGCACCTGCTTCTGCTTCTTACCAAAGAGCAGGTTTCCAGAACTGGAGCATCTCCTTCCCCACCGACCAGGAGGGACAGGAACACCAAGAGGCACCCACTGCGTCTCACACCCACATCCCGAAAACACAGCTGGATCCTGACGCCACCTCTGCCACCTCTGCCTGCCCTGCTGGGTGTGCACCCTCGCCGGCTCCTATTCCTGAGTAGGTCCCTTCAGTCCACTATTCCAGCTGAGTGGTCCTGTTACAGCTCATCAGATAGTGCAGCACCTCTGCTCACAGGGTCCTATCCCACTCAGAAAAAAACGAAAGTCCTCACTAATGTCTGCAAAGCCCTCCCACCCTGCTCCGAGCTGCCACGCGCTCCTTGCACTGTCATCTGCCTCTCCTTTCTCCTAGGCTTCCACCTCAGGTTTCGGCGCTGGCTGCTACTCCGTCTGTAAGGCTCTTCCTGCAGACGACCCTCTCACTCACTCCCTCGCTCTACTCAAACACCACCTTCTCAGTGAGACCCTCCCTGGCAACTCCGCCTGAAGCTCCAAATGTCCCCTCCCTACTCCCTTCACTATTTTGCGTGTTTTTCATAACATTAATCACTATGGAACGTAATTACACTCCTTTATTTCATGTTGGGCATTGTCCATTTCTCCCTAATAGAATGTGAGTTCCACAGTTACAGGGAATTTTGTCTGTTTTGCTCACTGCTGTATCCACAATACCTAGTATGGTGTCAGGCACAGGAAGCAGGGAGGGGAGGGTAAGAAAGAGCAGGCAGGTACTGGGAAGCATGAGGCTCATCGGAGAGAAGCAACTGCCCCCAGAAAGGACGTAACTGCTGCCCATGGGCACTGAGCCCATGCATTCATCCTGCAAACACCCTGTTCTCATTTCTATGAACTCACCCTTCCAAGCCCTGAGTTGAGTGGGACAACCCACCTGTTAACATCACAACGGTGGAGAAGAACACTCTGGGAAGATCTGAAGCTTTAAAGCAAGACAGACAGAGAGCTGAGTTCAGGTCCTGTGCAGCCCTGACCAAGTTCCTGAACCTCTCTGAGCCTTATTTTCTTCATTGCCAAAACTAAAATAATAGGCTTATACTAAAATAACAGAAGCATTCTAATAATTAAATAACACATGTGAAGGGCCAGGCCCAGAGTCCGGAAGTCAATAAATGCCAGTTGCTGCCAGGATGAGTGTCCCCATGCAGAGGAAGGGGGTAACAACAACACCTGTTGACAGTTTCCATGAGAGTCCCTGAGCCTCGGCTGGGCTGGGACAAGACAAGGAGGCAGTGAGTGTCAGCAGTGCCCCTGTTCCTGCTGAGGAGGGCGGGTTCCAGACAGTGACAGAGCCCAGTGTCCCACCGTTGGCCTGGAAAAAGCGACCGAGCTCCCGAGCCATCCCTGTAACTACTTATGGGACTTTTCTATTCCCCTATTGTGCATCTGAGGGAAAAGTCACAGAGGTCAAATAACTTGCCCAACATCACAAAGTTGGCAAGTGGCAAAATCAGAATTGAACTCATGGGGGCCTGCCCCCAGCATCTATCTGCCCCAAGTCCCCGAGGCCAGAGGCCACGGCAACCATCCAGCACTGGAGGGCAAGTTGCCACAGCCGGAACTTCCCACCTGGTGAGAGACGGGTCTGAGTCCACAGCCCACACTTGCTCCTGCTCCGGAGATCTGAGAACTGGCTCCATCAGTGCATCTTTTTTTTTTTTATTGCCCCACCCTGTGGAGTCTCTGCAGCCTGAGGCTCATTAAGAGACTGAATAACGATCAGCCTCTGGGTGTTTTGAGTCTTTGCCTGATTTGCTTCTGGACTCAGGGCTGGGAAAAGCAGACCTTGGTCCTGTCCAAACACACCCAGCCCCAACAAAGGGAACCACAAGCTATGGAGTGCGGAAAGCTTCAAACAGGGTACTCAAGGCCAGTCACAAACAGCGTCTGACATTGGTCTGCACCAGAGACCATCCAAAAGACTGGGAGACCTAGCATACCTACTTAGTACATAGAAACAAATCCAAATAGGTGGCCAAAATGGGGAGACAAAGAACAAGCCCCAAGTGAAAGAACAAAAGAAGTCTCCAGAAGAAGAGTTAAATGAAACGGAGATAAGCAATCTATCAGATATAGAGTTCAGACTGCTGATCATAAGGATGCTCAACAGCATGAGAAAAGATACAGAAACTATGAAGGAAAGTAAGAATGACAGTAGAAATTAAAAAAAAAAAATTGGAAGGAATAAACAGCACATTAGCAGATACTGAGGATCTGATCAGCGAATTAGAAGACAGGGTAGAAAAAAATCACTCAGAGAACCAAAAAGAAAAATCAGTTGAAAAACAGGAGGGCCCTAGCTGGTTTGGCTCAGTGGTTAGACCGTCAGCCCGCAGACCGAAGGGTCCCAGGTTCAATTCCGGCCAAGG
Organism: Miniopterus natalensis; assembly: GCF_054644295.1. Classification (NCBI taxonomy): domain Eukaryota; kingdom Metazoa; phylum Chordata; class Mammalia; order Chiroptera; family Miniopteridae; genus Miniopterus; species Miniopterus natalensis. The sequence goes on along the minus strand of NC_142083.1, from coordinate 102,822,369 downwards.
GCACATACCTCGGTTGTAGGCTCGATCCCTGGCCCTAGTTGGGGCTTGTGGGATGCAACCAATTGATGTGCCTCTCTCACTTCCCATCAGCGCACCTTCTCCACAGAGAAGTCACCAGCCTGGTCCCTCGAGCTGTGACTTGCATACGAGCCCCCCTGCTCCCCAGGGGCAGATAGTGGCCTCTGAAGCCACCTTTCATGTGGCTCCCTTGTGCTACCCCAGGAACCTTTCGTAATCACTGCTATCAGTCGTACATTAAATAGTAAAATCAGATTCCAAAGGCCCAGTGGGACACACAAGCCCCTAGATGCCACAGGGAGTGGCGGGGCTGTGCCGGACTAGGAAACTCCCGGGCCCCGTCCCACCAGCGCACTGCCCACCCCGAGGTCCTTCCCGGCTCTGCAGCGGTGGCCGCAGGCCTCACCCCCTCGCCCGCTGCCCTGCAAGACACGTGGCCGGGGTAGGCGACAGCCGTGGCCGACGAGGGCCATCTCTGTTTCTCTTGACTCCTAACCAGGTTTTCAAGCTGACAATCTGAGTGACAACATTTGCTGTCACGGAGATGACTCAGGAGGAGAGCAGCCTCCGGGGAAGTGCCGGCTTTCCCGTTTGCTTCTGACCCTCTCCACGTGAGGTCACCAAATGGACTCTGTTTACGAAATATTTTCTCCTCCAACTTAAACAGTGGCTGCATCTCTTTTTCTGTGAAAAGGACCCTGGCATCTAGCCGGCTGTTGCTCTGTGTCAGGTGCCCCTGGGCGTCAGTGGCGGGCTGGCCAGGGGACATCTGTTGTCGGGCTGCAGGCTCCAAGGAGGGAGGGGGAGGGAGAGGAGCAGGTTGCGACGCCTGCTGTTCCATCCGGATTTAGTATCTTACAGTGAACCTTCCATTTTTTTTAAAATCAGCTTTTTGGCACAGAAGTCGTTGCAGCCGCCAAAGTTCTGAGATGGTTCCCTTCCCTTTACAGGTTCCAAAGCCGGCGGCTGGCCCTGCCTCTCCATCTTCAGGTGGAGGCAGGCGGAGGGGCAGTGGGGCAGCGGGGCCAGGAAGTGGTTCAGCTTCGGACTCAGCCGATGGGAGTGACCGGACATCAACCACGCCAGGGCTTCACTGCCTTACCTTCCTGTCTCTCCAAAGCACACTCTGAGGGAGACACACTCGCCAAACCTACATGCCTGTCGGTCAGCTTCCCCATCCATCAGCCAGCCAGCCGGCCATCTGCGTGCATGTCACAGCTGGGCACACGGAGGCCCAGCGAATGCTTCCTAGCTCCTGGTACACTTCAGGCTCTGTGAGGGTTAGCAACTTGCACATACCTGGGTGAGTGGAGGTTAACTCAGCTCTCCCAACCTCACCCCAATGTCCTTCCCCGGGACCCTGCTGCCTTAGGGATGCTTAGTCTTGACCCTACAGGACTCAGCAGTCACTCAACCTGCTTCACTGAGCACCTAACAGGTGCCGGGCCCTGAGGCTAGTGAGAGACACAGGCTGAGTCTCTGGGGTTAAAAACCCACAGAAAATGCCTTAGTAGCCCTTACGCATTGAGCAATCATGTGAGTGTTTGTGTGAGTGTGTGTGAGCGTGTGAGTGTGTGTGAGCATGTGTGTGCGTATGAATGTGGATGTATATGAGTGTGAATTGTATGTGGGTATGAGTGTGTGTGTGTGTTTGTGTGTGTTTATGTATATGTGTGTATGTGTATTTAGGTGTGTGTGTGAGTATGGGGGTGTGTGTGTGTGTGAGACTGGGTGTGAGTGTGAGTGTGTGTGTGTGTGTGTGTGGTTGTTTACTGAAGATGAAGACACTGGGCACTGGATGGAGAGCAGAGGGACTGCATCCCAGCAGATCGTGTCTGCCAAGGTTGAAGGAAGTCAGCTTGACGAGTGCTGATCTGGGAGCCGTGCAGGGGCACTGAGCAGACTCTCATCTTAGGGAGAATTTGAAATCTAGGGGGTGAACTCATTTCTCCCCTTCCAGCCCTGCCAAAGCCTGAGAAATGCAGCATTTCCTGCTCCTCTCAAGGGGTTGTTAGCTTCCCCACGACCCTCCTCCCCAGCCTCTTGCCCACGGCCATCCTCTGACTCCTCCTAAGCCTTGGGGACTGCCCTAAAGCACACCCCTGCTGTGTGAACTGGGTCCTCAGCTCCAGTCTCTTTTACTCTCAGTGGATGGTAGGATTTTAAGGACGCACCTTATTTTAACATTTGTTTTAACTTGATCAAAGAAAGGTGGCCTGGGATGGACACCTTTTCAGAGACTCTGTGGTCTGGTAAGACAGAGCCCACCCCTCTCCTATGTGGACGAATGGGTGAGCTTCCAGGAGACCAGGATTCCCTAAATACTTGTAAAGAACGCATGTTAGGCTCAGCGAGGCCAATGAAATGATCATTCTGACCACTAAATTCCTCTGTGAGATTCCAGTACACAGAATAAGAAACCTTACTGCCTCCTCAGCTATAAATGCTCTCTTTAATATAGAAAATATACTACCCGGCCTAGGTGGCTCAGTGGTTGAGTGTCTGCCCATGAACCAGCAGGTCATGGTTCAATTCGCCATCAGGGCACATGCCCAGGTTGTGGGCTCGATCCCCAGTAGGGGGTGTGCAAGAGGCAACCGGTCCGTGATGTTTCTCTCTCAAGGATGTTTTTATCTCTCTCTCCCTCTCCCGTCCTCTCTCTAAAATCAATAAAAACATATTAATAAAATAAAAAATATATATGCACTAAGTACCAGGAGTACCAGGCAAGTCGCTAGTCCTTCAGACAGACCAGTGAATTACCTAGAAGTACAAGTGAGCTCACAACCACAGACCACACATAGGATGTCTGGGATCATCAGCCACTGTTACTAGCTGAACCACATCCCCCCAGAAATCCTGTGTTGAAGCTCTCACCTCCAATACCACAGAATGTGACCGAGTCTAGAGGCAGGGCCTTTAAAGAGGTGATTAAGTGGAAATGAGGTCATCAGGGTGGGCCCTAATCCTACCTGACTGGTGTACTTATAAAACGTCAGGGCACTCTGGGAGACGTTGGGGCATCGTGCCCAGAGGAACAGCTGCCTGGAGAGGCAGCGAGAAGGTGGCGTTTGCAGGCCAAGGAGACAGGCCCCAGGATAAAACCGACCCTGCCGACGCCTCGATCGTGGACTTCAGCCTCCAGAGCTGAGAAAACAAACTTCTACTGTCTGAGCCCCGTCTATGGCGTTTGTTAGGGCAGCCCAAGCAGACTAACAAGGGTCAGACACTGGACATTGTGGGTAAAATGAGGCAGCATCACAGAAAAATCTACGAATAAAGTTTCTACATCAGGAACTTTACAGGAAAGAGACGTGGGTTAAATATTTCCCCAGAAAAATAACTATATAACACCTCTCTATAAAATCAAAACAGTGCTTAATTTCAGCAGCTATCTGATCTCTTAAAGCAAGAGTGAGTATTTTAAAAAATCCAATTGGTGAAACCCACAGGACTTTCTGAGGACCATGCCGGAGAATACCCCCAGCCATCAGGGTGGACAGAGAAACCTCAGGTAAGACCCAAGAAACTCACCTCCTCAGACACAGAATAATACACTCCATTCCATTAGCATTAAGAAGTTCTATTTATCATGAAACATCACAGAGGAAAGCCAAGCCTCAAGGTGGAAAATACACTTCTGACGCGTTAAGCAGCAAAGGATTCATCTCAGGGACGTAGGAATCACGAAGAACAGGGGCTGCACCATTGCAGAGCAAACAAAATACCGATCACACAACACAAGAGAAACCCCAGGAGCCGGAAGGAAAGAGAAGTGCCCGAGTCCCTCCGAATTAGGGAAACACCAGAAAAACCGCAAGGAGCCACGCTGCACACTCGGCGCAGGTGGGAAGCTCGGCCGCCAGGAGCAAGCACCAGCGGCGCCGCGGGGGCTCCGCACCTGCCGGCGGGCGGCGACGCCCCGGGACCGCCTGGGAGGCGGTCACATTATTCCCTGAAGTTGGCGACAGACACCCAACGATCCGGACGAGCATTCGGGAGAAAGCGCGCACAGGAGCACCCTGTACAGGTGCAAGAAGGTGACGGCTAGTGAGACGAACAAGATGTACACTCTGCGGCTTCATCCCGGGCCCCCGGCCAGAGCCGCCGAAATCTTCGTAACTCCCGCAGTAAAGGCACTGGGAGCACCTTCGGCTCTAATATTTGGTATCTGGCCCCATTCCTGGTACATCGCTCCTACATCCCTTGTAGTTTCCTGGAGGACAGAAGCATCTTCCTCTCTACTGAGGTGACTGCTGGTGGGCTCCCGGATGGGGCTCGTGATGTTGTGACTTACAATAGGAAATATATATTTGGCCTCTGATGATTCCTGGCACAGAGCCCCCAAACCCTGGGGACTCCCTAGGCCCTGACAGTGATCTAACCAGCAGGTCTTTTGCTATGTTAATGAGGTGACTTTTGGATTTCACCCAAGGATGGGGGCTGGTTGCCAGGCAAACCTATCATTTGATTAGAGGGTTGGAACTTGTAGTGCTCCCCTCCCCAGCCCCTAAGCCTTCAGGGAGGGGGAAGGAGCTGGAGGCTGAATTAACTGTCAGGGGCCAATGACTTAACCAATCAACCATCAATCATGGCTACATAATGAAGCCACCATGAAACTTTTAAAGGACGGGACTGGGGGGCTTCCAGGTTGGTGAACACGTGGAGATCTGGGGACAGTGGCACCAAGACCATGGAAGCTCAGGCTCCCTCTCTGTACCTTGTCCCACGTCTCTTCATACGGCAGTAGATCCCTACGCTTTACCACCCTTCCTAATACACCGGGTATTAACCTAGAGTGTAAACAGCCCCCCTGAGTTCTGTGAACGGTTCTAGCAAAGCAACCGAACCCAAGGAGGGTGTGGAGGGCACGGTGGGGACCTCCAACCTGTCGCCAGGGGTGACCACCTGGGCTTGCGACTGGTGTCTGAAGAGGGCAAGGGCGGTGTTTTAGGACTCCAACCGGTGCCAGCCAGCTGCTTGTGCTGTGGGAATGCTGTGTGCTGATGATACGATTTCAAATCCACTTGTTTACGACTTAAGTGAAGTTGTTTGAACCCACTTGTTTATGACAAAGACCCCCAAAAGGTGGTTTTTAGAAGGAAAGTTGCTTTGGTGGAAGCATACACTGTGTCCGCATGTCATCAGCCACACTGGTTGTGACTGGCAAGCTTGCGGTGGCCCGCTGGTGACGCCCACCGCTGGGGGCTTATCCGTAAACCTGTGGAGCAGCAGCGATGGCAAGGGGACATTCAGCCTCTAAGTCCCAGAGTTTATGAAGGCCACCAAGCGTTTCAGCCTGGGCCAGACGACACTTTGCGGACCCAAGTAGCTCTCGGAAGACCTTTGGGGCTTTCGCTCCTGCCATGGTGAAGGCAGGACAGAAGCCCTGCGGAGGCTCCGGGCCCTCAGGGCGCCCGCCACACAGCCCCGCCTCCCCCGCGGTGTCTCCAGCTACAAGGGACTCGGACTTTCGTTGTCTGCTGGCATCGCCCACTCGTACACAAAGGTCTACCTCTGTTCTTTCTTGCTTTCATCTCCCCTTGCCTGGAACAGTATAATTAACGTACTATTGCTCTGGAGTATGTTACTTATTTATTGGTTTTTTAAGAAACACTGTCCATGTGCTACGGACTGGTGAAATTCCCACACTGAACCGGTGTTAAATAAATTGCTGGCAGAGACAAAAACAGTCCCTGGGCCTAATTTTAACACCCAAAACACCGACAAAACAGGGACAAAACCCTTCTGCATGTCGGAACTGGTGCCAGATCCTTACAGGGCCGGTTACCAGAAAGACCAGCCCTGGTACGAAGCCTGGAACCTTCAGCCCCCGCCCCAGGGGTGGAGAGGCCTGGAGACAGCTAACCAGCTGTGCCCGTGAGATGAAGCCCCACGAAAATCTCGCAGCCACCGGGTGCAGAGCTTCTGGGCTGCTGGGCACATCCACGCGCCCGGAGGGCGTGCACCCGACTCCAGGGGACAGAGCTCCTGACTCCGCGCCCTCCGGGCTTCCCTCCATGAATCTCTCTTTATCCGACCGTTCATCTGTATTCACTATCGCGTCCTCTATTCTATAATGAAGCAGCAATGTGTCTCCCTGAATTCCGTGAGCTGTTCTCCCAAACTGCCAACTCCAAGGAGCAGGCCGTGGGCAGCCTGATCGCCAGCAGGTCGGTCAGAGCGCAGCGACGCTGGGACTTGCGCTGGGGCCTGAACGGGCAGTCTGGCGGAGCTGAGCCCTCCTCCGTGGGCCTGATCTACCTCCAGGTAAACAGTGTCAGAGCAGAACTGACCGTAGGACACTCTGTCGGTTCCACAGAAAATCGGAGAATCGCCTGGAGGGGGAAGAACCGCACACGTCTGCTCGCAGAGGCGTCCGCGTGAGTCGCGGAGGAGAAACACGGGAGCTTTTTCCCTTCAGCTGTGTCACCGTCACTGCCGTAAGCTGGAAACAACACGGTGTCTGAGGACTCGATGTCCACGGCGGAACACCACACAGAACGAAAGGGGCACACCCCAGCTGGCACGGGCGGGGCGCTCCAGACCGCGCTGAGCGAAAGCGGCGCCACGCAACACGTCGAGCAGTTTCACTCACGCAAACTTCAAAAACTGGCAAACTATACTGTTCAAGCGTGACAGGTGGTAAAATGGAAAAGAAAGGCACAGAATCAATTATTTTAACTTTACAGAGCTGTGTGTTTTTTCTTTTTCCCAAGAGAAACAGGAACGTGTGATCTTCCTCGGGCTACTGAGGGGCAGGGTCTCCGTGATCCGAGAGGGCACGGTTAGCATCCGCTATGCTTTCTGGTGCACTTTTTCACGTTTATCTTACAATACAAATGTAGAATGCAAACAAACAAACCAAGTCTCAAGCACGCCAATTTAAGTCACGACAGTAGGAATGAGCCTGATCTACCGGCCAGCGGTCCGTTTATGAATAACAGGCTCTGCCGTGGCCTGTGCAGCCAGAAAGAAATCCACTCGGGTTGGCGGGACGGCTGAAGGAACAGGCTCAGCTGAGCGCACAGAGCCACACAGCAGGCCGGGCCCCGCAGGGCTGCTGCGGCTGGGAGCCCCTGGGCGAGCGCCCTGCGGCTGCGATGCCCAGCCTCCTCGCTTCCACTCCGGTCGCCACCAGAAAGCGGGCGCTCCCCGCCCAGCTCAAGTACATGCCTCATAAAAGGTGCCTCCGATCAGCAGCACCGGGGCCACACCTGCACCCCACCCGTAAGATGGGCTGGGCGAAGGCAGGCTGCCGGGTGTTTTATTCCTGTCACTGGGCCTGCTTAAGGCCAGAGTTATGCCGTGGGGTGTAACAGCGCTCACGAATGATGGGCCACGAGGGCAGACACTCACTAGAGCGGCCAGACAGGTCTTGCTATTTTTCAGGTGGATGGAATGTTGACAGAGAAATAAAACTTAGCTGCTTACAGGAGAGCACCTCAGGGCACATCAGGAAAACTGATCAGGAAACCGATTTTGAGTCCTGACCCTGAACTTTGTGGGTGAATTCTGCACCTCCCTGAGCCGTGGTTTTCTCAATTATTAAATGGATGCGATTACAGTTACCTTACAGCACAGCTGTGGGAGTCAAATAAGCCAGCACACCTGAGATGGCCCCCCAGAGCCCGCCTTCGCCTCACTGTGTCTGTCACTGTCCTCCTCAGAGATCTGCCAAGGATTCTACTGTATCTGTGCTTTCCGTCCCACCAAACGCACTTTTGTTAGAAGTGCTGGTCCGTCAGAAATACATGTGAGAAACTGAATTATATATGATTTTAGAACAAGTGCCTGCCTTCTCTCCAAAATTCCAAGAATAACAAAAAAACTTTTCAAAGAGTAAGTTCATAGTAGCCAAGGAGGTATGTCAGATGTACGAGACGGGGTGACGGAGTGACCCCCACGTGGTAGGGGGATGACTGCTGTGGAGGGCGGAGTGGCCAACTCATTCCATGGCTAAAATAACAAATGCAAACGTTGCAATCCCTGGGCCGTTAAAATTGTGTGTCCCACGGAGAGCAGCTGGAAGAAAACTGGGGAGATACACAGTGTTCAAAGCTCGTCAGGTTGGGGGAGCACTTTTAAAATTATATGAGAGCACAGTGTAAAATTTGTATCACCGATCTTGAGAGTCCATGCAAAATGAATGACTTCTTGGGAAAACATGATCTACTGGAGTTGACTCAAGAGGAGATAGAAAACTGAAGTAGACCAGTAACCACTCGAGAAATTGGAAATGCTTTCAAAAACTACTCGACACAAGGCACCAGCGAAAGCAAATTGGAAATAGCTATTAAAATTAAAAACAACTCAAAAATCCCATGCCTGGGAGTCTACGATGGAAACAGAAGCCCAGTGCACAGATCATGTATCAGGGTCATTAATGCTGAATTATCTGCAGAAGGCAAAACACAAGGAACAAAATGAAAAATCCTACCACGAAAAATTCTACAGTGATAAAAAACGGCTAGATTTTTATCAGGTGATTTGCAGCAACGTGCAGAACGTACTGATGGTGAAAAGGAAGATACGGAGGAGCACGTGTGTATCTTCCCGCTCTTGCAAAACAATCAAGACAACCCCGTGTGTGCTTCTGTGGGCGAGCGCACACGCACACACATGCATCTGTGTGCTTTCATACAAACAGAAACGCAGAGAAGGCTGTGGAAACTGTGTACCAGGCTGTAAGCACTGGTGATACAGGGAAGTGGGGGGATGAGTTGGAGAAACAAAATAGAGGCAAAGTAAAGGAGAAGTTTAGCAAAAATGGAGAAACAAAACATTACATGTAAATTAAAGATTCCAGGATAGAACGTCTTCATGCTGTGATTCCTTCTGTGTAGAATTATACACACGCGTGTATGCGTGAGTATGCACGTGTATGTGTGTGTTTGTTCTGTGTGTACTTATGAGCGTAACAAATGCAAGTAAAAAAAATAAAAACATAAATAAATGAAAAGACACCAAATCTCGTCTTTGACACAGTTCTGCTAAACCTTTTATTTTTTTAAATCCTCGCCTGAGACGTGCCTTCATTGATTTTAGGGAGAGAGAGACAACAGTTGGTTACCTCCCATGTGCACTCTGACCAGACACTGAACCCAAACCCCAGGCATGTCCCTGACCAGGAATCGAATCGTGACCCGGCGGTTGGCAGGGCGCTCCTACCAACTGAGCCCCCAGCCAGGGCAGTTCTGCCAAACCTTCAAGATACAACAAAGAGCCCTCGAACTAAAAAGGCAGAAAGTTTCTCAGTTCATCCTGTGAATCCTGGGGGCAAAGCTGTACAAATACAACACACACCAGTGAAACACTGCGGCCTAGTCCCACCGACAGACAGAGGCAAGCTCGGAGCCAGTGCTACCAGATGAGTGCGGGAGAGCCACGCACCACAGCCGAGCCGGGTCCTCAGTCAAGGTGGGGGGCTCCGTTTCTGTCTGGGCCCAGGAGGAGCCTGGAACTCATCACGCCCGCCCGTCCTTCTATTACCCGGCAAGAAGCTGGACAAACGGACAATCAGTGAGACGTCGCAGGGCAAACCTCCACCTTCTGCACTGAACTGGAGAAGCAAACAGGGCGTCCAACAACTCGATTCAGTCTCGCTCTGACTACCAGCCAGCCAGAGCCCACGGGGAAGGGGCGCAGTCAGAGGCCAGCCACGCACAGGCTCAGCCCACCCACACTCCTGCCCAGTCCACTACAAACTCGGGGTTCCCATGACCACCCCCTTAGATTCCATAATTTGTAGAATGATTCAGAGGACTCAGGAAACACTTTCCTTACATTTACTGGTTTATTATAAAGGATGTAACTCTGGAACAGTCAAATGGATGAGGCACTGGGCAAGGGGTGGGGTGGAGGGTGCTGCAGTTTCCATGCCCTCTGGGCACAACACCCTCCCTGTGCACCGATATGCTCACTAACCCAAAAGCCCTCTGAATATCACGGTAGTTTCGGGGTGCTGTGAGGTTTCATTACGCAGGTGCAACTGGCCACTGGTGATTGAACTCAATCTCCAGGCCCCCTTCTGTGGCTGGAAGGTTGGGTGAGGGGCTGAAAGCTCCAAACTTCTAATTAGGACTTGAGCTCTCTGGTGAGCACTCCCCACTCTGCAGCCAGTTGGGGGCCCCGCCACTACTAGTCATCTCATTAGCATCCATAAGATAGTAAATTCCAAGGATTTTAGGAACCAGGAACTTGTCCCAAAGAGCAAATATTCATTTTTCATTATACCACAGGGAGGCCCCCACACTACCTTGAGTTTTATCTCCAGGACCCACCAGGTTCTCACAGCGCAGACCCATGGTCAGCCTGCGGCTCTGGGGGGGAGGGAGGGAAGGGAAGCATTTCCATGGCAGGCTGTGCCAGAGCATTCTCCATTACAGGGTGCTACTCTCCTGACCCGAGCTTTATCCCTCCTGGGAAAGGCTTCACGCCCTCACTCCGGGACTGTGACGTCCCTGGCACCTGCAGCGACAGTGGATATATGCACAGCCCACCCACAGCCAGGCTAGCATGAAGCTTCACACGAATGGGCTGCTGACCTCAGTTCCTGTTACCCAAAGCATCATGTCCAACTTTCAACCAAAAATTACAGAGCATGGTAAAAGGCAAAGAATTCAAGAACTGATAAACTTTAGGGTTTTCATTCATTTAATTCACTACGGTACAGATTAAGAACAAATTTATGCCTGGCCAGCGTGGCTCAGTGGTTGAGCATCGACCTAGGACCCAGGAGGTCATGGTTTGAGTCCCGGTCAGGGCACATGCCCGGGTTTGGGCTCGATCCCCAGCAGGGGGCGTGCAGGGGGCAGCTGATCAATGACTCTCTCGTCCTTGATGTTTCCCTCTCTCCCTCTTCCTTCCTCTCTCTGAAATCAATAAAGATACTTTTTTTTTAAAAAGAAGCTATATCATAAGACGTTATATATTAAACAATAGACATTCAAAATACATACATCAAAAACATTCAGAATTCCAAGGAGAGGGACATACTTCCTGCTCAGATGGTCACAGATCAAAATAAAATATAGAGGGGATTTCAGTGGTGAAAACTAACAAGTCTGAGTAAACAGGTATGTTCATATATGTGCTTACGTGTATGGAAATAAGCATGTCTGCACTTACAGGTATATTTTGTACCCTTTCAAAAGAAATTCATCAAAGATTTCAATGTTTTTATTAAGCCATAAAAATCTCAAATTCAAAAGAAGTCAAAAATTGTAAAAGTGTACAGGAGAATTAATGTGGTAAATTTTGAATTATGAACAAATAAATGGCCAAAAAGCAAAACAACATCATCACAAAACTATCCAGTTTTAGATTTAAAACTGTTTTCTAAATAACTCGTGGGTTAAAGAGAAATTCAAAACTGAAATTATGATCTGTTCAGAATTGGACAGTAACTGGAACACTACAAATCTAAATTATGGGATGTAGCAGTACTTGGGGAACATTTATAATTTAAATACTTGGATTAGAAAACAAGAAAGACTGAAAATTAATAAACATTCAACTCAGGAATCTGGGAAAGAATGACAATAATAAACCGAAGGAAATAAAAAGAGATCACTGAAGATAAAAGCAAGCATCCATGCAAAAGAAAACAGAAGAAATGCAGAGCACAGCAAGGAAACTAAAAGCTGTGCCTGCAAAAGAGCAACGAAATAAACTTCTAGAAAAACTGATCAGAAAACAGGGCACAAGTAACAATTTTCAGAAGGATAGGGCATAAAACTACAAATGTGAGAACTTTGTACTATATATAAACATATCAATACATCTGAAAATGCAGATAAAATAGATTAAGCGTTTTTAACTTACCAAAGTAAACTCAAAAACGGTTTAGAAAAAGCAAAAAGTAACTTAAAAAATTAAAAAGTTACCAAAATACCTACCCTTCCCAAATCACCAGGCCCAGATAGTTTTATGGGTAAGTTCTACCAACATTCTCACAACAAATAACTTGCACTTTATCATGATTATTTTAGATCAGTGGAATCTTTATAAATCATTCTCAAAAACAAACCTAAAGCTGATACAAACACCAAACTGTATTTCACCAGAAACAAAGACTCTCAAAAGAACAAACCATTTTAACCTATAAGTATGAATGCCAAAATTATGCCAAATCTCAGTGATTTAAACTCAGCCGTGTCTATACCAATAATACAGCAGGACCTAGAAGGGCTTTCTCAGGAACGCTATGATGGTGCATCATTAGGATTTCTGGAGTTTGCTACCTTCATAAAGTAAAGGAGAAACCCTGTATAATCACCCCACTAACATGCTAATAATTTTGATAAATATCTAACTAAATTCCCAGAAAAATTCACAGCAAGCAAGAAACAAAAGGAGATTTTATTTCACCTGATAAAGGACATTCACTAGAAATCTATAAGAAACGTCTCCTTCAGAAGTGAACATTATAGGTATTCCAATTAGAATTAAGGATTAAATTTAACGGTTCATTGTCATTGTTATTCCAAACTGTTCTGGAGAGTCAACATTGCATTGAGTCTAAAAGAAAAAAACTGACAAGTGTCAAAATTATAAAGAATTCCACAAATTATCATTACTTGCATGTGTTTTCATTCCTGACCTTAAAAAAAAAAAAAAAAAATTCAGCTAAAATCAAGTTAATTTTCTTAATAAGAGCATTATTAATTTTTTTAAAAACCATTATAAAGGTGACCAATTGCAAACAAAAATTAATAGCTCTCCTAAACACCAATAACAATTTACAGTGGGAAAAGTTTCCAATTATAATGATGTATTACAACATTATTAAGAAAAACTCAGAAGCGTAACTAAAATGTGTAAGATGTAAGAAAAATTATAGTTTTACTGAAGTACATTTAAAAGCACTTAAAAGATTAAGTATTAATCTATTATCTTATTTCTTTTATTGATCATTTATTATTTCAAGGCAATCCCATGAAAAACCTTAATGTGATGAGATTTAACAGAATGCATAAACTGCTTTTAAAGTTTATCTGGAAACACAAACACGAGAGAACCTGCCAAAATAAAATGTCCAGGTTGGAGGGAGGAGCAGACAAGGGCGTCTGCCCCTGAACAGAGGCATGGGCCTTCACAGGAAGCTGTAATTAAAAGAAAATGGTTCAGGCAGACAAGCCAGGGCGTGAAGCAGAACAGGCAACTCAGAAACCAAGGGCAAGTTTAATTGAGATACTGACAAAGCTCACTACCCAGAAAGTGACCATAGCAAGATGGTGATCTGGGAGGTCCCCCAAAGGACAATAATTTAACAGCTACCCATCGACAAAATAGCTCTGGGAGAGCTC